>NC_133618.1:37578323-37658323 GCF_048593235.1 Sminthopsis crassicaudata | reverse complement strand
CTCCTCCAACGTTCCTGACTCATCTTGGGAGAGAGTGGGATACAGGGAGGAAGTCACCAAGGGGAGAGCTGGGCTGGACAGCTGGCTCTGTGGCCAGCTGGACTCCCACACATTTCCTTCTCCCCCTAGGATATTTGTGAACCGAAGCCTGGCCCTGGGGAAGATAAGATGTTTTGGATTCGACATGGACTACACTCTGGCTGGTAGGAGCTTGGGGGCTGGGCCCTGGGGAGCGGTCATAGATTTAGAGATGGAAGGGACCTAGAAGAGGAATGGAGGCTCAGAAAGATTGCCCTTGTAGTAAGTGATAGTGCCAGAATTAGAATCCAGACTCTCAATCTATGCTTCCCCCCCCCCACCCCCGAGGCTGGGGTTAAGTGACTTGCCCAGGGTCACACAGCTAGGAAGTGTTAAATGTCTGAGACCAGATTTCAACTCGGGTCCTCCTGAATTCAGGGCTGGTGCTCTATCCACTGCGCCACCTAGCTGCCCCAATCTATGCTCTTTCTAACTGTACCCTTTCTTATCCCCATCCCCACAGTGTCTTCCACACAGTAGGTGCTCAACAAATATTTGTGGAATAAATGAACACAATTGAGATGCCATCTATGGGTCACAGGTAGCTAAGAAAGGAGAATGGGCTGGATTGTGGGCAGAAAATTGCTCTTGGAGCCTGTTCAAGGCCAACCTCTGCCCTGTGACCCTGTGTCACTTAATTTCCCTGTGTCCTAGGCAACTCTGCAATGAGTCTCTTAAGTTCTAAAGAAGGTGCCAACTTGTATTGGTGCAGGGAGTTTCCTTTTTTGGGACTTCCCTAAATGAATAAAATCACAGGTCCAGTTCCTCTCCACATAAAAACTGAACTAATTATACCAACTACGAGTTAGGTAGATGAGTGAGTTTCATGTGTGTAGTCTGGGGGAATCACCCCTTAAATGTAATCCTGCCATCTTGAGAGACTAGAGCTATAAGCTCAGGCATAGAGAAAAATGAACACTAAGTGAATTCATTGACCAACCTCACCACTTAAGTCAGTAGAATAGGGTAGAATGGTCAGTCAGCCAACTAGCACTAAGTCCCTACTATGTGTTAGGAAATTGTGGCTTTAGCTTGACCGAGACTTTTGGAGGCTGAGTAGCATATATTGGTGGGGGGGAATGGACTTTCAGGGACTGGCACAGATCCTTCCATCCTTTTTTCTTTAGTTTACAAATCTCCTGATTATGAGGCCCTGGCATTTGAGCTACTTCTGGAAAGGCTGGTCTGCATTGGTTACCCGCATGAGATTCTCCATTATACTTACAATCCTTCCTACCCTACCAGGTACTGCTCTTCCTTAGTTTCAGGGCCCTCTCCTCCATCTTGGGCTGCTCAGACTTCTGATCCTGGGCTGGGATGCACAATCCTTGGGACGCCTCAGGGAAAGGCAGAGAAGTTAGTAGGGGAGCAAGAAGGGGGAAAAACTGGTTCGGGGAGAGAAAGGGGAGTGCATTTTCTGGGAGAAGCAGGGACTTGGAGTAAAGTAGAAAAGGACAGTATTTAAAGGGGGATGGTGAGACCCTGATTTTAGAGAAGGAGGGACTGGGGAAAAGATAGCGATATTGGATTTGTGGGAGAAGATTAAAGAAAGATTGGAATATGGAGTATGGATAATTGATGTAGGGGAGAGAGAAATTAATAAAAATGGATTGGGGAGGAGGAACTGGATTTGGAGGGTGGAGAGAGACAATAAATTTAGTGAGGTGAGAACTGGGTGTATTTAAGAGAAGAGGCACTGAGTTTAGTGGATGGAGAGAGACCATGGAGTGGGAAAGGAAGGAGGAATTGAATTTGGGGATGGAGAAGGACGGCAGTGAATTTTAGAGGAGGAAAGGACACTGGGTTGGGAGGGGAAAAGTGGGGACAGGGAGTAGAGCTGGGCTTGAAGGGAGTAGCCCGAGACTTCCAGTTTTGGTCCCAAACTTCTCTATGGCCTCATCTTCTCTTTTTAGGACTGGTATATTGGTCTGTATCAAGTTTTGTATTTCTTTTCCTTTCCTCTTTTTCCTTGCTCTCTATCTCTTTTCTTTGTCTTGGCAGGGGCCTAGTGTTTGATGAACTCTATGGCAATCTGTTGAAGGTGGACACCCATGGGAACGTGTTGCTGGCTACTCATGGCTTCTCCTTCCTCACTGAGTATGTGCTGGGTGGAGCCTGTGGGGGCCTCATGATTTAGGGATGAAAACAAGGTGTGTATTTAGGAGAGCAAGGAATCCCAGGATGGATAGAGATAATGAGGGGAATTATATATATGTGTGTGTGTGTGTGTGTGTGTGTGTGTGTGTGTGTGTGTGTGTGTATTTTTTTTTTTAAGCATTTGGGGTTAAGTGACTTGCCTAGGAAGTCACAAACAGCTAGAAAGTATTAAGTTTCTGAGGCCAGATTTGAACTCAGGTCCTTCTGACTTCAGGGCACTATGCCATCTAGCTGCCCTTGGGAATCATCTTTTCTCTCTATGCTAAGTACAATCGGGGTTAGAGGAGAGCATCTGGATATCTGCTCCATTTGCTCTCCTATTTCCTCCCCCAATTCCCTCAATCCCCCCCTCACATAGGGCTGAAATCTGGAGTTTTTATCCCAGCAAATTCATTCACCGAGATGACATGCAAAGATTTCACATTCTCAATACTCTCTTCGACCTTCCAGGTAAGTGAGAGCAGGAACAAATTAATCACCCAGTCGGTCAACAAGCTTGCTATTAAGCCAGTCACTGTGTTAGACATTAGACATATCCAAAGTTAAAAACATGAAATAGGCTTTATTTTCAAGGAGTTTAGCAAAGAGGCAGCTGGGAGATTCAAATGAAAAGGGGTGGGGAACATCAGCAGTTAGGATGATCAAGAAGGGGAGGAGGGATCAAGAAAGAGCAGGGGAATCAGGAGATAGGCGGATGGAAAGTCAGAGGAAGAAGCTGAGAGTTTGGGAGAAGCTAGGGGAGTGGGAGGAAGGGCACTCCAAGAGGAGACAGCTGGGGAGGGGGACAGTGAGAGAGACAAAGATTCAGTCATTTAATAAGCATATTTTAAGTGCCTACAATATGCCAAGAACAGAGGGAGGATCTGAGTAGTGAAAGCATGGTGAATTTAAGGTGGGGTTATTTGTCTCCTTCCTGTTTTCTACTTTCTCCTAGAGGTCTTCTCCTCCTTTCTGTCCTTGGCTTGACCTAAACTGGGGCCGCCTTATCTCTCCCAGGTGTTAGTGTGGGACCCTGTCCCCCATGGGAAGACCGAGGGGGCAGATTCCCGGCTCTGATTTTCTGTGTTCCCTCTGCAGAAACGTACCTGTATGCCTGCCTTGTGGACTTTTTTACCAACTGCTCCAGATACAAAAAGTGAGTCTCAAAATCCCTAATCTGGTTTTTGCCTTTGGACCTCAGGCCAGATAACAGTCAGTTCTCTGGGCTCTCAACCCGGTCTCCTCTCTGGGACACCTGGAGGGTGGTCCACAAGAATGTCTCTAAGGGTGCAAGCCAGTAGTTATGATCATGGTGACTCATAGGGTAACTATATGGTGTAGCCTGCAGTATGGCCCCCAGTGTAGCCTCCAGCGTGACTCATGAACTGCTGTTCAGTTGTGTCTGACTCCTTGTGATTCCATTTGGAGTTTTCTTGGCAAAGATCCTGGAGTGGTTTTGCCCTTTCTTTCTCCAGCTCATTTTACAGATGAGGAAACTAAGGCAAATAGCATTAAGTGACTTGCCCAGTGTCACATAGCTAGAAAGTGCTTGAGACTAGATTTGAGTCAGGTTTTCCTAGCTGAAGGTCCAGCTTTATCTGGCAGTACAATCTCTGATCCCATCTCCAGAATCATGGGATCAGAGGCTGTCTAGTCCAATGCCTTCATTTTACCAATGGAGAACCTTGGCTTGTCCAAGGTCATAAGTCCAAGGGAGCAAGTATGTATGAAGGGCTTACCTGGTGCTTACCAGACATTGCACTAAGTGCTGGGGATACAAATAAGACAGTCCCTGCCCTCGAGGAGCTTATACTCTTATAGGGAAGACATGCAAAAGCTACTAAGCATAGACCCCAGAGTCAATACTCTTTCCCATGATTTCTCACCATTGTCTCCTTGGTTTTCCTAGCTGTGACACAGGCTACCAGCATGGAAACCTCTTCATGTCCTTCCGTAGCCTCTTCCAGGATGTGTCTGACGCCATGGACAACGTCCATCTCTCAGTAAACAGCCCCTGAACGCCCACTTCCCATCTCCGTCCTCCCTTCTCCCAACCTTGGATTTTCCCATGTTCCTGAGAATGCAGAGTATCTTCTTCCCCTTCAAACCTTCTCCTCTAGGCCCCTCCTTGTCTAATATCTTTTCTGAAAAGTCTAGCCTGGTCCTCTTCCCCTGCTTCCTTTCCCATGGCCTCCCTGACCCTGTCCTCCCTTTATCATCTCTCCTTCCTATACATATCATCATTCCCTTTTGTCAGGGCTGCCTGAAGGAGAAGACCTTGGAGAACCTGGAGAAATACGTGGAGAAAGATGTGAGTATTGGCTCCTCCTTGCTATTTTTCTGAAGGAGGCTGTGAGGAGCGGGGTGGGGTGCAGGAAAAATTTTTGTTCTTCTTCCTCAGTCCCAAGTACAATACCTATCCTGTGGTCTTTTCCTTGTGCCAAGGAGTTGGGGTCTACCAAGGGGGGCTCGGGGGAATCTGGAAGCCTCATTCTCTACCCTCCATCACCTCTGCTCTAGGCCCGCATTCCTCTCCTATTGGGAAAGCTGAAGGAAGTTGGGAAAGTGTTTCTGGCCACCAACAGTAACTACAACTACACCGACGTGAGTATGAACTGCCATGGGAGAGGAGAGGATGTCTGCCTGATCCTGCAGCCCTGTTTGTGTGGGTGGTGCAATGGGTTGAGCTCTGGATATTGGAATTCCAATCCTGCCTCAAATGCTTGCATGCTACGTGATCCTGGAGAAATGATGTTAATTCTCTTATTCTTAATTTATTCATCTATAAAATAAGGATAATAAGTCACCTAGCTAAAGGAGGATCAACTGGGATAATATTTTTTGCAAATCTTAAAAACACTCTAAAAATAAGATTATTGTTATCATCCTCATCCTCATCCTCAACATTGAACTTGATTTTTTTTTTTTTTATTGTAGCTTTTTATTTACCAGATATATGTATGGGTAATTTTTCAAGCCCTGACCACCATTGCAAAATCTTTTGTTCCAATTTTCCCCTCCTTCTCCCCACCTTTCCTCCAGATGGCAGGTTGACCAATACATGTAAAATATGTTAAAGTATTCAACATTAAATTTGAGAGTTAGCATAGTACGGTTCAAAGAGAACTGACCTCTTCACTGGTTCTGAAGCCAAATGCTCTGATGTAAACTAATTCTCCTTTTCCCTTGGGCCTCAGTTTCCCCATGTGTAGAATGAAAAAGACCCTTTGATTGTATGATTTAAGCCCTGGATTCAGGCTCTGACCCAAACTGACTCTGTGACTCTAGGGAAATTTTCGAGTTGGTAATGATCTGCATTGGCCAAAGCAGTTTCCTCACTGGAAATTTCTTAAACCAATGAGATCTTCTATCTTGCTCCAAAAGAAATTGTTCCAGTTCAATTCTACTGACCCTGCTTCTGTGACCCATCACATTGACTATTGCCATCTGCCCTGAGGATGCTTACAACCAACCGTGTTAGACAGTGATGGGTGACTGGAAATGGGATCCAAGCTCTGAAGCAGTTCATTTATGTGTTTATGTCTCTGTGTGGAAGAAGGCCTTGGTCAATGTAGGGAAAGTGGGGGAGAGTTTGGCAGAAAGCTACTGGAGAGGGTGTGTGTGCAGAGGATGAGGAAATCTGGCTGCTAGTTCTGTTTGTGTGACCTTTGACTCTTGTTTCCTTCTCTAAGGGGGCTACATTAAGATTGGCTTCAAAGTGACTTTTGAGATTTGCTTTCTTGGTGGGATTGTGGAAGTCTGAGAGGAGCAAGGCTAGATAGTTTTGGACTATGGTGGTTTGTAGGCTTATGATACCTGTAGAGCTCCCAGCTTGACCTCTGGCACCCTGACCTTGCCTCCTGTTTCCTACAGGCAATCATGACCTATCTGTTTGACTGTGGTCAGGTGAGTGCTCTATCTATGCCTTCCCAGAAGGCTAGGGCTGGTTGGGTGTGTGTGGGAAGAATAGGGGGTAGAGTCTGGGCCTTCCCTCCTGGTTCACGGAAGATTGACCAAAGGGAATATTATTCCAAACATGTTGGGTGGTTTCCTACTTCCAGCCCTCCTGGTTAGGGAGACTGATTAGCCAAGGGTGAGAAGCCTAGCTGAGACATATGAGTGTGCACCATGCATGAAAGGGCAATAATGGGGCTCATTGATTGCTGGTTATTGATTCAGGAGATGTGAATTCAAATCTTAACCCTTTCTCTAAATGCCTCCAACTTGTACCCTAAAACCCTTAGGCAATCACAGACTAAGGGGAGTCAGGAAAGATGATTTCTGAGGTCCTTTTGGGTTCTAAAGCTAAGATCTATTCTTTCTCCCTCTCTGCCAGGCCATGAGGAAGAAGCTTGGTGGGGGAATGGCCTGTTATTGCCGCCTCGTAAAGGGGTTAAAGTGTAAATGAGTATCAGGCTCTAAATCCAAGGGTGATATGATCCCATAAAACCTAGCAGAGTGAGGCATAGATCTAAGGGAGGAGAACAGTCTTCCTAATTTCCTCCTGGGCTGGCTAAGTGTGGACATGTAAAAACCAATGGGAGAGTCTGCAGGACTGTGAATGACCTTGTGCCCATGGGTGCGTGACTGTGTTAAACTGGGTGTGTCTCTCTGATTGTGAGAGTGACAGTGACATAACGTGTTCTAGATCATCCAAAGAAATAGAAATCTAGAGCTGGAAGGGGCCTTGGGAGTTCCAATGAGTCTTAGAGAAGTGAATGGATTAGGATCAGAACAGGCATTGACCTTAGAGGTCACCTCATTCAGCTTATTAATTCACTCGCTATGCTGGTGAATGATATGGCCAAGATTTGGGCCCATGTCTTGGACTTGAACTCCAAGCTTCTTTTCACTGGAACTCCTAACCATATGGGGCTTCAATTGTCTCATCTAAAAACGACAATACTAACCCTCCGGACACCCACCTCAGAGGATGCTTGTGCAAAACTCAGGGGGAGTTATTACTTTTGGTCATGCACAAACCAGGTGTTAGTGCTAACTTCATGGGCCTCTCTGCAAGTTGGGACTCAATGCTAGGACTCATGTACCCAAGTCAGCATCAGAATTTTGGAGCTGAATCGAGAGAGAGAGAGAGGGAGAGAAGAGAGACAGAGAGAGAGAGAGAGAGAGAGAGAGAGAGAGAGAGAGAGAGAGAGAGAGAGAGAGAGAGAGAGAGAGTGTGTGTGTGTGTTTTTCTGGGCTCTCTGAATCTGGGTCTCCAATCCTCTCCCTCTACGTAGGAGAAAGCTTTGGCTCGGCCTTGGCAATCCTATTTTGACCTGATTGTGGTGGACACCCAGAAACCACGCTTCTTTGCGGAGGGGACAGTGCTGAGACAAGTCAACACGGTAATGAAGCGGGGAGAAGGGAATGTGTTGAGGTGGGTGGGAGGTTGGCTCCGTCCATTGTGGTCCTTGAATCAGGGAATCACAATGACCATATTTCCTTTTGGGAAAGCCATTTCAGTGCTAGAGATCGGAAGAGCTGCTAAGGTCTGTTTTGTCTGTTTTGGGTGGAGTAAAGATGGGGCTAAGAAGTTGGAATTGTCTAATCTCTCCATTTTCTTTCCAAAATTCTCTCTCTCTCTCTCTCTCTCTCTCTCTCTCTCTCTCTCTCTCTCTCTCTCTCTCTCTCTTTCTCTCTCTCTTTTTCTCTCCTTATCTTTTTCCCTCTCTCTCTCTCTTTGTTTTTCTGTCTCTCTATTTTTACAAGCATTTATTTTCTTTTCTCACTTTTCCATATTCTCTATTGAGGAGGAAATAGTGAAAAATTAAATCTTTGTAATAAGCAGTCAGGCAAAACCAAATTCCCATCCTGGCCATGTGCATACATGTATGTTCCGTTCTACACCCTAAGTCCACTACTTCTCTGTCATGTGAGTGGTGAGCTTCATCACTGTTCTCCTGGGATTGTGGTTGGTCATTGAGTTGATCAGAGTTCAGAAGTCTTTTAGAGTTGTTTGTTTGTACAATATTGTTACTGTATAAATTATTTCTCAGGTTCTGCTTGTTCTTCTGTATCAGCACATATAAGTCTTCCCAGGCTTCTCTGCTTTTTGTTTCATTGTTTCTTATGGCTCGGTAATTTCCCATTACTCCATCAGCAACATCTCTTACTTGAGGGAAAACAAAACAAAACAAAACAAAAAACATGTTTCGCTTTCTTCAGGGTCCCTGGTTCTAATGCCCACTTTGCTTCCATTCCCTAACCTCTACTAGGACTCTGGGAAACTGCGAATTGGCACCTACACTGGTCCCCACCAACACTGTGCTGTCTACTCTGGAGGTCAGTTCCCTGTGTGACATGAGCTCCTTCCTTCCCCAACTTAGACAATGACCTGTTTGCATTTTATTGGTTGGGGGACCCATAGCTCCATTCTACCTATTCAGGGAACTCAGGACTATGGGAAACTCCCATATGTAATGGCGGACTAATGCCCCCTTTGCAACTCCTTTTGCCCCAGGGGAGAAGGTGCTAAGAGGAGGGACAGTAAACTCTACTCCTTCCTTTGGGAACTAGGCTCTTCTGATATTGTATGTGAGCTGCTTGGAATAAGGGGAAAAGACATCTTATACATCGGGGACCACATCTTTGGGGACATCCTGAAGTCTAAGAAGCGGCAGGGCTGGCGGACCTTCCTTGTGGTGCCTGAGCTGACCCGGGAATTGACTGTCTGGGCCCAGGAGAATGGTGGGTAGAATTTGAGCAGGAAGATGGGGAGGAGAGGGTGAGAAAGAGGAATGATACTCCCCCCGGAGAGATGCCCCAGGACTTTGCTAGAGGAGGCTGAGGGTGGACTGGGGAGATCAGGGACAGCATGGCCAAGGACTCAAGTATCTCATTTCCCCAAAATACCCAAAGGGCTGGGTTGGTCATGTCAGAAAGGAAGGACCAGGAAAATCCAAAGGCTGATTTATGATTCACCTTAGAGTTATTTTAAGGGGGAGAAAGGTGAGGAATTGAACACAGCATTAAAGATACAGCACTGCAGGGTAACTAGGTGGTGCAGTGGATAGAGCACCACCCCTGAAGTCAGGACGATCTGAGTTCAAATCTAGTCTCAGGCAATTAACACTTCCCAACTGTGTGACCTTGGGCAAGTCATTTAACCCCAATTGCCTCAGCCAAAAAAAAAAAAAAAAAAAAAAAGAGAGAGAGAGAGATAGCATTGCAGTGTTGTGCATTTATTTATACAGGTATTTATTACTTATCTCCTTATGCCTTTCCTCTGGCCAAGCAGACTCTGGTGGAAATTTCCTGTTTGAGGGACCCAGAAGTAGATAAAAGTCCCTATACAATTCGATTCAACAAACATTTACAGGATTTGTAATGGTATTGCTATTTGTCATTTTTACATCATTCTCTTTTGTCAATATATCTCTCCCTCTCTTCAACTCTCTCCTAGAGTTCATACATTAAACTGGAGGTGTGTAAGAAGCTATAGATAGATTTCAGGGGCTAGGCACTTGCCTCAGAAAAAGGTTTAGCCCGTTTTAATTTTCATTAAGTTCTATTTAAAATATGGCATTTCCTTGAATATTTGAAACCTTATTCTGAGAAGAGCCCCATATCCTTATCATGCTGCCAGAGGGGTCCAAACCACAGAAAAGGTGATGAACTTTTGCTTTAATCTAAAGAAGAAAAAAGAAATGGTTCAGGAAAACTGATCAGGTCATCAGCTAAATGAGAAAGGCCAAACTGCATCCCTTCCATATCCAATATATGATCCTAGGTGCTTCATTTTACCTTTACTCCTGCCCCAAGGTAGCCAGATGCAATGTGCTCCAATCTAAGCCTGATGCTAAGGATCTTCACAAGCATAAAGGATGGGAAGAGGGACAGGGCTTAGATGGCATTTTGTCTGAAAACGATCTGGGGTACACTTAATGGATTGAAAGCTCAACAGGAGCTAATGAGATCTTGGTCTTCATTAGACGTAAGTAGGTAATGTTCTTATCATACTGCAGTCTCCTATCTGTAGTGCTGGGTTCAGCTCTGGGTATCACCCTTTAAGAGGGACATTGAGAAGTCGGTAGGCTTCCAAAAGACAATCTGCAAAAGGAAAGGCCAGGAGTCAAGGATTCTTGGGATTGATGGAAGGAACTGGGAATAGACAGGAGCACTGAGTATGTGATGTCATGAGAAGGTGTTAGAAGGATGGGTTGTTTGGGAGATAGTAAGTCTTCTCTTTCCTAGAGGTCTTTGAGCAAAGACCAATGGAATAGGTGCTTGTAGAGGGGATTCTTTTTGAGATATGGGTTGGATTGGACATGGGGTAGCTGCTAAGGGCTCTCTCAACTCTCAAGTTCAGTGATTTGGTCATCTTCCTGCACACAGAGCTGGACTGAGGACCAAGGTGGCCACAGCAGCAGCAGGAGGAGGAGGGTTCTGGGGGACAGCTGGGAAAATAACCCCTGTTGATTCTTGTTATTCCTCAGACTTGTTTGAGGAGCTGCAGATGCTGGAAGTGTCTTTGGCAGAGAAGTACCAGTGAGTGAACTGCAGAGTCTACAAACTCCTGGGGAGAGGAAGATGATGGAAGGGGAGAAATGGAGGGGTTGAAAGGGTTAAGGGGTAGTTTCCTGGAGATGTTCTGCCTTGCACTGATCCTCTCATAACTCATGTCCAATCTTAGGAAGACCTGGATAGCTGAGAGTGTGTGTGTGTGTGTGTGTGAGACAAAAAGAGAGAAATGAGAGAAAGAGAGACAGGAGAGAGAGACAGAAACAGAAACAGAGACAGAAAGACAGAGAAGGAGAAAGACACACAGACACACAGAGAGCCAAACAAAAAGAGAGACAGAGAGAAACAGAGAGACATAAAGACAAGATGCACACACAGAGGGACAAACACAGAGACAAGAGACATATACGGATATACAAACCCACACCCACTGGACCTGCCTTTATTCTCTTGGAGAGTCTATGGTACCACCTCTCAGGAACTGGGACCCCGAGGACCAGACCTTAGTCAAAGCCTTCAATTCCAGGGCATCTGGGAGGAAAAGAACTTCCAGGTGGCTAATTGATACTCTAGATGAAGAGCTTTTAACCTGGCCAGATAAAGCCCCTGGAATCTCAGACTCATTTAAATATATAAAATATATCAGTGGTACAAAGAAAACCAATTGTACTGGAGTACAATTCTCCAAATATTGAGAAAATAAGTTCCTGGGCCCTAGATGAAGAACTAGGCTTGAAAAACATAACTCGAATATCTCACATAACCTCTCATACCTCCTCACAACAGCACTGGCATGGAGATAGTTCTGGTGTTATCCCCAATTTAAAGATGAGGAAACTGAGTCTCAATATTAAAATGCATAGCCTACAAAAGAATTTATCCACATATATGTGATTCTATGGGCACAGGGAGATGGGGAAGTCCTTTTAGGGGTATACTAACAGCTGCTTGGCAGCCCCTTTGGGGGCTGTGGTCTCTGAGACTCCTGGTCACTGTCCTTCTTTCCTGTTCAGGCGCATGGACAGGAGGAGCTGTGGGCAAGAGGATATTAGTTCTACCAAGACAGAGATTCAGGTAACAGTTTGGGAATGGGGAGGTGGTGTGTGTGTGTGTGTGTGTGTGTGTGTGTGTGTGTGTGTGTGTGTGTGTGTTGGGGGAAGCAGGGGAGCTACCTCTCTCCCAAGCCTTCATTTTTCTACTGAGGCAAGGGATAGTGCTGAAGAACTAAGTCCTCCAGACTGGTCAGTGAGTGAGGCTGCCATTTGCCTCTCCTTGACCACCAGTACCCCCTGCTGGCTCAGGAGCCAAATAGCTTGGAGCTTCAGCCAGCCAGAAGGTCTCATGGGTTCTTAAAACTGGAACCCTGGAAGGATTGAGAGACTATTCAGTTTCCTTACTCAAAACCAGAACTCTTGTCACTCTGTCCCAGGTTCCAGCCTGGGACTGAGGGCCCTCCACTGAGTATGGTAAAGTGGACCTTTTGGCCCAGTCTCACTTCCTATGGGTTTTATTTACATAGGCTTTAAGATCTGTGAAATATTTTTATGTTATTTCATTTGAGAGGTAGTGGCTAAGTATATGTGTGTGTTTGTCCATCTATCTATGTCTATGTATGTATGTACATATCTATCTGTGTATGTAGGCATGAATCTATCTGTCTGTCATCTATCTATACTCTCTGTCTGCCTGTCTAGCTATTATGTCTATTTATCCTCTCTCTGTCTATTTCTACCCCGTCTCTGTCTTTCTCTCCTGTCTATCTCTCTGTCTCTCCATGTATATTTCCATGTATCTATCTATCTATCATCTACCTACCTACCTATCTTATCTATCTACTTATCTGTCATCTGTCTATCATCTATCTACCTACCTATCTGCCTATCTATCCGTCTATCTGTCTATATCTCTCTCTATCTCTCTGTCTATCCAGCTATCTGTCTCTATCTATATCTATCTATCTATCTATCTACCCATCCATGAACCCATCTATCCATCTGCCTATCTAACCATCTATGTATCCATCCATCTATCTATCATCTATATCTTTCTGTCCAGCTCTCTGTCTATCTATTTTTATATCCTGTCAATATCTCTATTTGTCTGCCTATCTATTCTGTCTCTGTCTCTGTCTCTGTCACATATATACTACACACACACACACACACACACACACACACACACACAAATACTGGACTGAAGAGCCAGGAGGATCTGGATTCAAATCTTTATCTCTGCTTATCAGACATTTGATCTTGGACAGATTTTCTTTGAACTGCAGGCAACCAACATTCATTAAGCATTTACTATGTGCTAAGTGTTGGGGACACAGATACAAGGCAAGGAAGGAGAGAAGGAAAGGCGCTCCCTATGCTGTATTGTGGTGCTGAATTCTGGGGAATGAAGGATTGTTGACCTGGGCCTGACCCCCCAAATGGAGGCTCTAGGAGAACTCACCAGTGGGAGAAGGTGGCTTCAGAGGTGGAGGGAAAAGGCAGCTGAAACAAAGGCCAGAGAGAGAAGCATGTCTGGTCTGGAGCTTTCCTCTACTGGATGGATAGAGTCCATTCCGACTCTATCTGAAAGTCTATGAGCCTCATCACACTAAAATTCCTCCTCCTGCATAAAGCCTTCCCCAACCTTCTCCCCTCCCTGCCCCCATCCGGCCTTTCTTAATCCTGAGCCTTCCCTCTTTTAGTTATTTCCTGTTTATCCTATATATGGTTCCTTTGTGCATATTTGTTGTTTGGGATCTCCTCCATTAGACTATGAACTTGCTTTTTGTATCTTGGGGATAATAGCAGGACCTACCTCCCAGGGTTGCTTTGAGGATCAAATGAAATCATAAAGTGCTCAGTTAGTGCCTGACACATAGTTTGACACATGAACTACCATCATCATCATCATCATCATCATCATCATCATCATCATCATCAACATCATCATCATTGTAGGGACAGCCCAGAATAGTAGCAGTGGGATTGAGGATGGTGATGTCTCAGAATTAGGCCTGGTGTGAACCAGGGAGGGGTGCCTGCTAGCTTGGAAGTGCTTACCTGTGCCATCTTTCCTGCCCAGAGGGTGACCCGGGAGATAGACCTTCGCTACAGCAAGATGGGAAGCCTGTTCCGCTGTGGATTCCGCCAGACGCTCTTTGCCAGCCAGCTGATGCGCTATGCGGACCTCTACTCTTCCTCCATCCTTAACCTCCTGCATTACCCACTCAGCTGCCTGTTCAGGGACACCCCAGTGCTGGTGGGTGACCTGTAGAGAGCCCCCACTTCTGTTTTGGGGCACCTTTATCAGGGGGGAAAATGGTGGCTAATGATGGGGCTTGAGATGTGGAGAGAAGTGAGAGTCTAGTCAGATGGCAGTTAGGTGATACCGCAGCAAGACCTGAATTCAAATCTAACCTCAGACACTTTCTATCTGTGTGACCCTGGACAAGTCACTTAATCCTGTTTACCTCAGTTTCCCCATCTATAAAATGAATTGGAGAAGGAAATCCCATATCTCTGCCAAGAAAATCTCACTCTTTCCTTCCTCTCTTCCTCATGGTAGAGCCATTCTTGTGCTCTTCCCTCCTGTATAGTGAATAGAGTAGGGTTCCCTTTCCTTAGCAGCTCGTAGGTGGAAGTGGCAGCAGTGGCCACCAGGGGGGTTGATTCCCATCATTCAGGGGTTCCTTTGACCTCTCTTCCTAGTCTTCCAGGCAGACAGATCTCTATCTTCCTTCTCCTTTCTTGTAGATGCCTCATGAATCTGCGGTGGAGCTGGAGAAGAATGCTCAGGACCCAGTGAAGGGTCAGAGGGTGAGTGACCTAGCTATTAGCAGTTCAAGAGGGCGAGTTGAGGAAGGAAGTGGACTGGGGAAGAGGAAAATGTTGCAATGGCTTCCCCATGCCATCCCTACCTATGTCTCTGATCTCTCTCTCTCTCTCTCTTTCTGATAACATTTATCAGAGGTAAATCTCTATCTCTAGAGAATATTTATCAGAATACTGAATAAAGAAAGGACCATATTAAATACAGTTTGGGGTTAGTATTCCAAAGCAACACTCACCGCACCCTGGTCTGTTCCTGTGTCCTCCTGGAGGATGCAAAGGGATCTCCTCCCAGTGATGGTTTAGTTTTGCTTTGGGAGACAGAGAAAGGACTGACTTTCCCTTTCACAGGCCCACAGCCCAGTCATTTCAGGTGGGTAAGGGAGGAACTATTCTTACAATCTTTAATATATTTCCGTATAAAAGGTTTTATGTTCTCTTCTATCTTACCCACTTTCAAACAGGGAAATCTGGGAACGATTTTAGGCTGGGGGGAATGTTATTAATATTTCTGAGGAAACTGAAAAGGAGGTTTTAAATACACTTCTCCATTTTCTACTAATGCATAGACACACTGTGGCTGGTGGAGGAACCCTACATGATAGTGGCCATGTATATTGAACATGCTACCTCCACTTAGACTCATTTCTCAAAGGAAAATCCAGGCAAATGTCCTTACTCACTCACTGCTAAAGGGGAGAGAAGGATTTCCTGGTATAAGTCCATTCTACTACATATTTTGTTAGTGCTGAAGTCTTGTTCAGCCTCCGGCTACTGGACATTACTTAACAGACGCTCCTGGCCCATTGTATGTCCCAAAGTTAGAATGTCCAATACACAGATTAATCCAAGTTCTTTGGTGGTATTTTGTCAGACAAATTCATTCTTTCAGTAATTAAATTATTGAACTACTGCTTTGTACCCTTTGTTAGGATAGGGACTATGGGTAATTCAGTTTCAATTCAATAAGCACTAATTAAGCACTTATTATGTGCTAGGCTCAGGAGATAAAAAAACAAAAATAATCATTCCTGTCCTCAAGGAGCTTCCAATCTACTGTGGAGAAACATACACAAACAAGTCAATAGATATAAACTTATCTTAGGATAGAGAGAAACAATCACCTGTTTGGAAGTGACAAGAGTCAGGAAAAACCTTTTATATAAAAGGATTCAAATTAGGTTTTGAAAGAGCTGAGATATTTTGAGAGAAGGAGGTGAGTGAGTGGGGGCAACATTTCAGGGGATTTTCTAAGAGGTATTTCTATTCCTTTAGACATTCCTTTGATGAAAGGCACTGCATTTTGTTCATTTATTTTATTTATTCATTCATTTATTTATCCATTCATTTATTTATTAATCTATTTATTTATTCTTTCATTTATTTATTTGTTATTTTTTGGGCAAGGCAATTGGGATTAAGTGAGTTGCCTAGGATCATACAGCTGTTAAATGTTTGAGGCTGGATTTGAATTCAGAAATCAGGTCCGCCTAACTCCAGGGTCCCTGCTCTATTCACTGTGCTATCTAGCTGCCTCTTGTTCATCTTTTAGAACCTCATTATCTCTCTTGTCCTTTCCTCTCATATGAAACTGAGGTTACTAAGGTCCAGGGAGTAAAAAAGTACTCCCTGCAGAACAATGAATACTCCCTTTCTTTCAGGGAGTTTAAATGAACTGTCCAAGGTGACACATTTAATAAGAACTGCGGTGAGGACTCAACCATCATTTCCTCAGTGTCCATCCAATACAGCGTCTGGCACATAATAAACCTAAGAGGAACTGGACCTCTGCCACATAGTGGGCACTTAATGTTTATCCACCTGTGATTGCGGTGATCTCGAGGGCACTCTCCTGTAAAAGGCCAAGAGATGTTTGTAAAATGAAACTGAGTCTTACATGTAGAAATTGGTGGAAATTTTCCAACATCTTGTTTTCTTTTTCTCTTATCAGAATATGCCGAATGTTCTGCATGGATTCATGGAGAGCACTGAGGGCAGTGAAGCTTGAGATGACTTGGGAAAAACTCAGCTGTTTACTGGCTTACAAGACTTTACCTGGATTTCTTCACCTGAGGCACCTCTGGACTTATTTTCAGACCCTGGAAGACTTTAGAAGTGGGCATGGGGGAGGGAAAGAAGGTAACCAAATTAAATTTAGTTTATTTCAATAAGCATTTATTCAAACCTGCTGTGTGCTAGACCCTGAAAAGACAAACTAAAAAACAAAACAGAGCCCAGCCCCAAGCAGCTCACATTCTACTGAGGTTGGGGAGGATTATGCCTGTGGAAGGATAAGTAAATAGATGAAATACAAAATATTGGGGAAGGGGAAGCACTCACATCGGGGAGAATTTTAGAAGGGAGATTCTTTGGTCTGAGTTTAGTGGCACTAGTAAATAGGATTACTTTGCTTCTATTTCTAAACATTTATTTTCATATATAATTTCTTTGCATTGATAGTTTATTATTAGCAATTATGGTCTGTTATCTGCCTTTTCTAGCTCATTATTAGACATTAGATGAGGTACCTTAACAATAATATTTTTGAACCTATTAAAATTAAATAATCATTTTGAACTTTTAAATTTTAATTCATCACTGTCTTGGGAAGGGTTTCTTTATGGTATTGGGGTACTCTTGATGTCACTTGGCTAGATTCAGAGGTCTTCTGAAAAAGAACTGGGAGGGAAGAGGGTTGAGTGGACTCAACATGAGTCAATGGTGTGAAACTGGCAGAAAAAGCAAGGTAGCCTGGTGAGCAGGGCTAGACTTGGAAGGACACTGTATATCTCTAGGCAAATCATTTGATCTCTCTTAGAATCAGATTTCTTATCTGGAAATGGGGGGTAATACCAATTACTTAATATAACTGCACTTGAAAATCTAAAAAAAATCATTAGTTTTCTTTGGGAGGAATCTAGGAGAGAAATCTGGACCAATGATTTCCCTGTGTGGAGACTCCTTCCATTAATGCTTTTATTATTGCTGCTATTATAATTTTTAGACACACGACAAACTGGAAGGAACATCAGAGGTCATCTAATCAAAACCCTCAGTTATGGAATTTTGATATTTTTATTTCCCCTCCAATTACATATTAAAACAAATTTAAATCCCATTCTTTAGTTTTGAGGTTCAAATTCTCTTCCACTTTTTTTTTCTTCCCCCATCATTGAGAAGGCAACTAATTTGATAAAGATTATACATGTGTGCTCATATAAAACATATTTCCATAATAGTCATGTTGTGAAAGAAGATGCAAATATCAAAACTCCAAGAAAAATAGAGAGTTAAAAAGGGTGTGTTTCAATATGTACACCTAGTCCATCAGTTCTTTGGAGGTGGATAGCATTTTTCATCATAAGTCCTATGGAATTGTCTTGGATCATTGTATTGCTGAGAACAGCTAAGTCATTCATGATTGATCATTGTACAGTATTGTAACAGTGTCCAAAGTTCTCCTGGTTCTGCTTGTTTCACTTTGCTTAAGTTCATGTAAGTCTTTTCAAGTTTTTTCTGATATTCCCTTTTTCATTATTTCTAACAGCAAAATAGTATTCTATTGCAATCATCTACCACAGCTTGTTCAGCAATTTCCCAATTGAGCATCCCCTCAATTTCCAATTTCTTGCCACCACAAAAAAAGAGCAGCTATAAGTATTTGTGTAGAAGTAGGTTTGCCCCTTTTTGCTTTAAATCTCTAACCCTTTATTTTATAGTTAAGAAACTGAGGCTCATTTCAAAGATTTGTAACTGTTGAAGCAGCTGGGTGCAGAAAGATCAGAGTTCAAATCCAATCTTAGATCCTTTGTATCTGTTGTGACCTTGGGGACACGAGTGACTCCACAGTTGGACATTGGTTTAGAATCAATTGGATTTGGAAGCGAACTCAACAAAACAAAAATAACCATTCAAAAGGTTATTCACTAGCTCCTCCTTCCAGGCAGGAAAGATTTTGACTTCAAAAAGAGAAACAAAAACTTTGAACAGCTCTTCTGGTTCACCTCATTAACTTTTGCCAGGATTTGATTGGCAAATTATTTCTTTCTTTACTCATATGCAGATTTCTCTCCTGGACCTGAAAGGTTGACTAAAATAAAATGAACCCTGATCTCTCTAGCTTTCCTCTCTTTGTGAGAAGATAATAGGTTTATAAAATACTTTAGAAATGTTTCATAATATTAGTAAAGGTAGGCAGAAAGGGAGGGTATGTGCTGTTATTATCCTCATTTATATTGATGAGAAAACAAAGATCAAGATATTTGTGCAGGGTCAGCCAGCCACTAAGTATGAAGATGGTTGAGAAAATTGACTCGGAATCATCCTAATTACCTCACTTCCCTCCTCCTCCCCTTCTTAGAGTCCTTGGGCAAGGAAAAGTCTTTTTAAAACGAGGAAAAAAAACAACCTTCTGCAAAACACTTCCTCTTCTTCTGATATTGATGTCAAAAGCTACCTCACATAGGTCCAGGTACAGATGGTGGGTAGCCCCTTAATCCCCTTAAAGGAACTCTCATCACATCATTGTAATAATTCTCTTACAAGTTTCTAAGACTTAAGACTTCTTCAGAAAAGACCGCACCCAACTAACCAACTATCCAAATGTCTAACCAGCCCAAAATCCCAAACCGAATGCTTTGTTTTGTAGTTCTGCTGTACCAGGCTAGGCAGAAGGAAAGGAACTAGACCC
This sequence comes from Sminthopsis crassicaudata, assembly GCF_048593235.1. NCBI lineage: Eukaryota > Metazoa > Chordata > Mammalia > Dasyuromorphia > Dasyuridae > Sminthopsis > Sminthopsis crassicaudata. The sequence goes on along the minus strand of NC_133618.1, from coordinate 37,639,135 downwards.
ATGATTTCATTGGTCCAGGAAACTTCTGCAGCTAAGGGGGTAAAGTGGATAGAACACTGGGGTTGGAGTTAAGAAAATTCATCTTCATGAGTTAAAATTCATCTCCAGACATTTCCTAGCTGTGTGACCCCATTTGCCTCCACTTCCTCATCTGCAAAATAAGCTGGAGAAGGAAATGGCAAACTACTCCACATCTCTGCCAAGAAAATCCCAAATCAGGTTACAAAGAGTTGAACAATGTAACAAAGAGAACTAACTGCCAGGTGAGGAAACATCTTCCTCCAATCCATACCTATTGGTAATTAAGTTTAGATCCTTGAGAAATGAAATGACTTGCCCAGAATCCCAGAGTCAGTCTACAAGTTTATGATCCCTAAAAGAACTGTATGGAGTATGGAGAGGGCAGAGAAGGGGAGTTGAAGAGATAAGGATTTAAGTAATTAAAATAATTTCTTGGCAGGTTGGTATGGTAGCTTTAGGTGGAATTGTCTTTATTAGCTCAACCTATCCATGAGCACTTGATATTATTCTAGTTGTTCAGATCTGACTTTGTGTAAAAAGTGTTTTGGAATTGAATTCATATAGTTCCTGGCTTTGTCTTGGCAGGTAGACTTCCAAATATTTTATATTGTTTACAGTTATTTTAAATGAAATTTCTCTTATCTCTTGCTGCTGGAATTCGTTGGTAACATAGAAATGTGATTTATGCGGATTTATCTTATATTCTGCAACTTTGCTAAAGATGTTTGTAGTAGTTTTGTAGTTGATTCTCTAGGATTCTCTAAGAATACCATCACATCATTTGCAAAGAATGATAATTTTGTTTCCTTCTTATGCAAATTCCTTTAGTCTCTTTTTCTTCTCTTATTGAAATGGGTTTAATCCAAACTCTCAATGCAGAAAGCAGGGCCTCTTCCCAGAGTTTTTGTCACTTTAGTAACAAGAGGAGACTTCTTATTCTAGAAGCAAGACTCATGCCAAACTATTGGAGAGGATTTCTCCTTTTCTCTCCCCAGTTCTGAACCCCACCTTCCTGCCCAAAGCAGGCAAATAATCACCACTTGAGGAGAGTTGAGTCACTGATGCTTTCCAAGTCAAAAGTCAATTCTTGCTCAGAAGCAACTCACAGAGACAACATGAAGGCAATCCCAGCTAATCTTTAACATTTTCATGTTAAATGTTCGTGATTTTATTTACCCCACTTTCACTTTTGTGTTGGCAATTTGCTCAGGCAAGTTTGTGGAGAGGCTCCTATTGCTTCACAAGTCTTGTTCATTCTCCCATTGTAAAAGCTCTCTGTAAATTTATTGCAGAGTTCTGTTTGTCTTTAAAACAAGTTTTGTGTTGCAATCATGCCCCCAAAGCTTAGTACAAGTTCTTTGGACGCTAAGCCCAAGCATATAAAGTCAGTGATATGGCTTAGCAAGAAAAATAAAGCTGTTATTAAACTTCCTGCCAGATTATCTGGGGCATTTTAACTGGGTTGATTTTAACATATCCAACTAAAAGGAATAAAGTTTATAATACTACAGATTTCATGTGTTAGGGATTATCTAAAATCAATGTTTTAAAAAATTCTTGTACTATTAGCACAAAATGTCACAAAATTCTAGGGAATCACTAGTAAAAATATTTACATTACCAATTTTATTTTGTGTGCTGCATTTTATGGGCTATTTCATGCTTAGTCTGTTAGGGAAAGTACATAATGTTTTGTTATGAATTATATGCAGAGAAATGTATTTTCAGCAATATCTAGCAAAAAAAAATCAAGTTTTGATGGTTTGAGGAACTTAAATCCCCATTTTCCCATGGGTGCAATGTAAAAATACTTGTGTTTTAGATTTTTTACTCTTACGGTTTTGTATGTACAAACAAGATATATAGTACAGAATAAATTGGAACTTTTGCTATGGGTGATTGGAAAATGAAGATGGGATTTTAATTGGGACCTAAAGGAAACCATGTGTGTGTGTTTGTGAGTGGGGCGTGCGCCAGCTGGTAAAAAATTAGGATTAGTTCCACCTTGCAGTATTCTAACTCCTAGCACCTAGTACATAGAGCTAGAATGTTGGGAAAATGAATCCCATTGAGACAAGGTGCCTGTGTTAAGTGACCTGGTCAGGTGTTTTTAGCAGGGAACTGAGAATAACTGAGGAAGCCGGCCTGGGGAGGAGGCTTTGGCCTCATTTTCAGAGGATTTCCTGGAACCCCAAAAGGTTAAGCAAGAGCCGCTAACATCCCCAAGGGTCAGACTCACTCCCTAGAATAATGTGAGGAATATATAATGACCCTCAGAGGCAGTCAAGAGCATATGATGCTCTGGAGTCAGCACGATGGTCATGAAAAATGCCAAAGTTTTCAGGAATAGAAATTTGGAAATCCCTGTGAATGGTTTTGGTATCTTACCACTGATGGGCAATAGCAACTGGCTCAACCTCTGAGCCTCAGTTTCCTTATTTGTAAAAGGGAGGAGGGTTATAATGGGATTGATCTAGATGATCTCTTAAAACTAAATCTTTGACCAATTCAAGTAGTCTTGTTAAGACATTTTTTAATAGAAATAGGCAAGTTTCAAATTAAAGGTTTTAATAAGATTTTTTTTCTCTAAGAATACACTTAACACAATTATTTTAATGATTTTAATGATAAACAGCAAATTTGACATCTACATTTTTGGGAAATATTTTATTGACGCTCTTTAAAAAATAAAACTTTTTCTCCCCCAGTGGTTCCTTCCCTCCCCCCTTATAAGCATAGTACAGCAAAACAAATACATATATTTGCCACATTTCCTCTTATACATTATGTGATTCTCCTTTCATTTTATCCCGGAGCAGGATATGTCTGTAAAGTGCTTCTCACCAACCCGAGACCACTATATACATATATATATATCTATATATATATATAAAAATACTGGTAAGAGTTGCCCAGCAGGACCCAGGAATAGGCTATATTTGTTGCCATGCCCTTCATAGATTGGGCTTGGCTCTAATGGGGTTAAAGTGGGGTGGGGCAATCCAGCCCCTGGCTGACCAGGCAGCTTCATTGCCCAGCCTGAGCATGAAGTGGAGAGAAGCACGCCTCTCGCTGCTTCAGTCTACACTGACCACCACTTCCCCCTTGGCCCAGCAGCCACCTGACACATTCTCCCCTAGGTCCTTTTCCCCTGTGGCCCGGCAGCCACTTGACACACTCTCCCCTATGTTCTTGCTTCTATTTTTATTCAGTGTCCCCAGCAAGGCTAAGTGCCCCATGGCTGGGTGGTCCCAGAAAGGGTTGTGATCAGTCCCCCAGGATTTATGTCTCCTGAGCCTGTGACCACCTCCTGCCAACTCTGGGCACCACCTCTACCGGGCACAGGGGCACCACGACCGTTTCAGTTCCTGGGCGTTTATCCCCGAAGCCCGGGAGCACTTGGGCCCCCCGTCGGAGGCTATCCTGGGCAGGGTACCACAAACTGTACACTTGCGGGGGCCCCACACAGGGCCTTTCACTCATATTTGCTCATACAAAGCAATCTCTAGGATGGGCCTCCTCATACAATGAGGCCTTTTTACAAGGTGCGGGAAGATAATATAAAAGACAAAAAAATCTCACTCTATATTTGATCTCACACAAACAGTGCTATTTGTATTTGTGTGTTCTTTCTACAAGCTTGCCTCCCAGTTAAGTTTTATCACCATTTGATGGCAACTCATAACTCACTTGAACAGTCAGCTAATCATTTGGGATTTAATCTTTCCTCCCAAATAAAGTTCCCTTAGACTCCAGGGCCCAAGGGTTGAAGCAAAGTCCCCAGAGGATTGGCAACTGAATTTCATGGATAAAAGCAAAGCTGAGATTTGGTCCTGACGACCCGGCCCTTGATTTGGGCTTGGCTTTGCTAGACAAGAGCCGGCCTTAGGAGACGGAGTAATGAGCATGTGGTCAGTGATACTACTCTAATAACGGAGAAGTTTATACAAACCACAGAAGTACCGTCATTTTTAACTCTCTTGATAACTTTTGCCAACCCTGAAAAGAGAAACACAAGGTCTAGTGGCAGTGGATTCAGATTATCCGGATTTTCAACACGAGATTGTGGACAGACCATTTTGACCTCTTTGCTTCGGCTTCCCATTACCCAAACGAAGCTGTGCCTACCTCATCAAGACGTGAGAACAAACAGATGAGAAGGAGAAGGTAGGCTCCCCCAAAGGGTTAGATCGCCCGAGGGGACAAGCAGTATTCATAACCATGATACTGGGATGCCAGACAACGTTAGTTTTCCATCCATTTGCTAAGAGGAAAGCCGGGCGCACTCTGCATTTTGGCAGAGTAGATTTGAAAGGGTTCAGAGGAAGGGTAGGTGGACTCCAAAAACCTACTATTCTCTGAAAGAATTCAGTCCAAGAGAGATCTAAAGGTTCTCAAGAATGAAATTCTGAAGACACAAGCAGAAAGAAGGACTGTGGAAGAACAGATGTGGGGAGTGCTTGCCCAGGAGTCAAGGTGCCGACAGGGAGCTCACCCACGGATGGAGGTTGGAAGCAAGGGCAAGTACTTGTGGATCACTACACCAGAGCACCGGGCAACACGCAGGAGCAATCAGAGGGGACGCTCAGAACGATCACGAATGGGGGTCGGGGGCCCTGGAAGCAAAGGAGGTTCTTAAAGGAGCGCGCTACGGGGTGACCGGGACGTCAACATGAACCGGAGAAGGCTGAGCCCATCTGCTCCTATCCCGCCTCCGTTTAATCTACAAGCAGTATGGTCATGGAAGGGAGGAATGCACTAGCCTGCAGCTAAGGTAAGGGAGAAAACAAAATCATCTGTTTCACTTGGTGAGTTCAAGCAACTGGGCCAAAATGAAATTCTGGGTTATCAGGAAAATTGGCAGATGTGAGAAGTTGACTTGATTGCCTCTGAAAGATCCTGGAAAATGGGAGCTGCAAAGCTGGAGAGGGCAAACAAATGGGGTCCCGTATGAGGAAGAGCATGGGAAAAGGCTAGATTACACACAGTAAACTCAAAATTGCACTCAAGTCCGTCACAAGGCCCCTCGTGCTATCGTGTGGACGAGACCAAAAAATGAAGGCTAGAGGAGACTTCTGTTGGGCAGATTGAGTTCTGCCTGGAGGATCAGACCACTAATGGACTCCTAAATCTGTTGGGGGAGGCCTCTAGTGGAATGCTCCACTATCTGGCTTGTGCTGGTCAACATTGTGCTTATTTATCTGTGATAAAGGCAGAGAAGTGAGACTTCTCCAATATTCAAATATTCCAGAAAGATGGAGTAGGTGACAGAGTGACAGGATCCCCAAAGACCCTAGAAAAATAAGGCAAAATCCTTGGGAAAAGTTAGGATTTAAGCAAAGTGCTACATTGTAGTAAAAAAAAAAATAAATCAATAGAAAGGATCATGTCTGAGGAGATGGCTGTTCCACTAAAAAAGATCTGGGCATCTTGATGGTCTCCAAGCCCAGCCCTGCGAGTACCTCCCTTTTCTCCCCATGGGCCTGATGGCATTTACTGTGACTATGATAAAATCTGGGGCCTCATTTTAAATACAGCATAGATCAACATGAATAGGAGGTCAATAGGACTGATGGGAGGAAGGGAGAACATGCCATATGAGGATTGATCAAAGGAACCAGGGACGCTGCTTCAGCTGGACAAGAGGCTGGGGGGGGGGCACGCTAATCACCTTCAGTTATCTGAAGCACTCCCACAGGGGAAGTGTTAGTAAAGAACAGAGGAGAGTTTCAAGGAGATGCTGGAGAGCCCTTTGTCACTGATTCCATATGGTTCGGAGCCGGCGGCCTTCCCAAATCCTTTCTGACTCTGAGATTCGGTCACTTGATAAGAAAACATCAACTTGCTGGGTGCTTTCTGAGAGTTCCAATGGAAAGTGTACTAGATGTCGAGTTCCAATGCTGGCTCTGGGTGTCTTGGGACACTTGAGCCGCTTCCCTCGTTCTCTCATCTGTAAAACAAGGGGGGGGCGGTTTAGAAACCTCCAAGATCTCTTCCAGCTCAAAATCGAGGATCCAAGCCATTCTAAGGGTATTTCTTTGTAAAACAAAGGAGTTCAACTGGATGATTCATTCAAGAAGAGCAGAGAGGGGTGAAGCTTGGGAGTCGTGAGGTCCCGGCCCGCCCAGGCACCCAGAGATCAGGTGCGTCTCTACAAGCCCTCGGGGCAGGGGCCTCTCCGCTCCGTGTCTCACATTTAAGGGACCCGGTGGCCGAGGTCTGCAGCGGGCTGACAGCGGGCTGATTCCCAGGCCCGAGAGCCCCGGGAGGTGAGGGAGCGCAGGCAGGGGCCGCTCCTGCAATGCTTCTCATCTGGTCTGGAGGCCATCCTTGTCCTTCCAATGCTATGGAGTCCCGATGGAGCTGCTCACACCCGCTCTTCTCCGCCTCCAGCCACACGTGTTCTTGATAATGATTCTGTCACCTCTGCCCAAGAGCTGATCAATCTCCCCCCGTGGTGGTGGTCCAGTATAAGGCTCGAGGGCAAGCCCTCGTTAGTCCTTTGCCTTGCACCCCCAGGACCGGGCACAATGCTTGGCACAGAGAAGGTGCTTCTTGGAGCCCATGATTCACGACCGTAGAACGCTGCCAAGAGAACGCAGACTTTTGTCTCAACCAACAGTCAATGGTTCATGGAAAGCCAGAAGACACCATGTCACTCTGGGAAAAGCCAGTTTTCTCATCTGTAAAATGGGTAGCCTTATATCTGGATCCCTGTTCCCTCCTGGAGCGGCTGTAAGGATCCAGTGACACAGATGGACATAAAGTGCAGGTCTAGCTGAAGTGCCAGATCAATGGGCAACAACAAAGATAAAATAAATACTTACTGACTTGAAGGTCATATATTTTCCAATACTGTCTCATAAATCAATTGTTCCTAAGTCTAAACTTGGGGGTATGGAATGTGCACAGATTATCAAAGTCAATGAATCCAAGTCCCCTTGGACTGAGCTTCCTGGGCCTGGGGGCTGCACCCGGCCCAGCCTGCTGGGGGCCACATGCCCCGAGCCAGGGGACAGCTCCCACCAGGGCTCTCTGAAGAGTCAAGTCCCTTCCCAGGAGAGCCAGGAGCTACGACGCCCCAAGGATCTGGAGCTCGGTCTCCTCCGGCAGAGCCTCGTTCTTGCAGTAGATGAAGCAGCTGGTCTCTGTCACCCTGGGCAGCTGGTCAAGGGAGGCCACCACCGTGCCGTGCTCCTGGAGCGCCTCGGGGTAAGTGGGTCGGGCGTGCTCGATCCTCAAAGAGCGCCGCACCGGAGTTACCAGCTTCACGCTTTGTTTCTCCAACATCCCGGGAGTTCTGGGGGAGAGGAAGGAGGGAAGCCTTTGTGCTCAGGTCTGCAAGGAGGGGACTGGGGAGGGAGCGGCCCCGGCTGCAGGGTCTGCCAAGCCCTTCTGTCCTAGCCTCAGCTAGCTAGCTCCATCCCCCCCTTCCAGATGCCCAGCAAGTACATGTGGACGGGCCCACTCAGGTCCTCCCAGGGGATGGACAACATGTTCTGACAACGGGAGGCTGGGCCCTGCCCCCTCGCCTCTGCTGCTGTGAGTAAATACGGCAAAGGACAGCAAAGGCACACGTTCCACTGAGGGCTGGAGCAAGGACCAGCTGCTTGTCCCACCCAATGAGAAGCCAACACTTCTGGCTCCTTTTTCATTGGGATCTTCTCTTCAGAGACTGTGAGGAGGAATGGACACGACCAACAGCAGAAGGGGCTGCCCTGCGCTGACAGTTTGGAAACTTGATCTCTGTCTCTGGACACTGCCTTAACCCTGGTCATTCTCCAAAGAAGCCAATGACAGCGTCAGGACGTGGCACCGGACTAACATTCAGCTTCCTGCCACAGATGTGAAGAGCGGGCTCCCTTGCCGGGGCCTATAGGAGCCCCCTCGGATTGTTCTCCTCCTCTCCTGGACCTCCCCCCTCTATTTTAAGGCAGGAGGATGTAATGCAGCATCCCCAGCCCTGAGCTTAGTCTAGGATCCAGCTCCCAGCCCCCATCCTCAACTGACCTCTCAGTGCCAGCTGGAAGCAGGGGCGGAGGGTCAGGACAGCTGGGAATGAGGACCAAGGGGAAGGATCTGTCCTAGCCCTCATCCCCCTGATGCGAGCACAAGCTCAGGGCTAAGATCTGGGGAGTTAAAGGACAAGGGAAGGCAAGCCCCACCCCCCAAGCTGGCCTTCAGTCCTGGCCACTCCCTCAGCCTCCCCCTCCTCCCACAACCTGCCTGGCTCCCTCCTCCCTTGCTTCTCCCCTTCTCTACATCCTGCAATCTCAGGGCCCACCAGCACTGGGCTGGGGGAGGGGGGGTTTTCTGGCCTTCCTTGCTGTCACCATGAACACAATTTCTCAAACATGGTGGCTGAATTCTGAGCTGAGTTAATATGGAATGATGCCCCCTCCTCCCCCCTCCCTGGTGGATTAAGGAGGCTTTGGGGGGCTAGCCTAGCAGGCTAAAAAGCATCCATGACGTTTGCTTTGTGGGAAAATGTGCAGCATTCCCAGTTATGTTTCTGAGTCAGAGCTTAATTGTAAGTTTATATTCAACTTGATTTAAAATCTTCGTCTTGTGGCCTGATGGGGCTCCCGGTCCTCTCCCCCAATTTTCCCCGAGCCCCCAGCCTCTGTGATCTGCCTCCTCATCAGCACTCCCGTGGTCCTCAGGTCTGTTCCTGAGATAGCATTGAGCCTGCCTTTTTCTTTAGCCTGCCCACTCCTGTGAATGCCCAGGATGGGCCCATACCACTGTGCTCTGCCCTCTCAGAAAGTTTTAATTAGAAAATTCTCTAGGTGCCTAGTATAGAACTGTGGCTGTCACAAAGGGCGGTCACTCCTAAGTGAGCCGGAGCTGTCCATGGCTCTGCTAGCCAGCCGTCTGGAGAGGAGTCGCTCCAATTCCAGCAGCGGGGACAGGACCAGTCCGTGCGCCCGACGCAATTGTGGGGAGACCAGGGCACGGGCGCTTACCTTGGTAAGGGGGTGATCTGCAACTTGATGCAGGGCATTAAATGATTGTCTTTGTACTTCTTGGCGATTTGGGGAGTGGCTCCGACTTGCACGCGCTCTCTTGGGATGGGGAGATCGGGTTCTTGGGCCGTCTCTTCCTTTGCCGTCTCTTTCACAGACGTAGCATTAGTTGCACTGGTACTTTCTGGAGGCACTTCCAAGAAGAAAGGCGGAGTTCAAGCTTAGGTTAACTATTTGAGCACAAAAACCCAAAACCCCAAAGCCCAAAGGCAGCGAACACGTGCAGTTATATGAAGACTGGAGGCGAGGGAGGGGAAAGGAGGGAAAGCAGAGTTCAGAGGCATTGGTTCCTGCCCCTTTCCTTCTTTTGTTCTGAGGAGGTTAATACAGGATGCTCTCTGCTCATCCCTGCCAAAGCTCTCCATTCTCAGTGCATTTCTATTCAGAGGCTCTGCCTCTGCCCCAACTAACAAGCCTAGATGTGCTCCCACGCTCCCCCAGGTCCCCCGCCTCCTCCTTCACCATGGCCCATTGGATGGCTCCAGTGATCTTTCCATATTAAAAAAAAAATGCTTTTGGTATTTGGAAAAACTCATTTCTCTTTGTGAATCTCAGGCACAGAATTTTACACTTACAGGCAAGGAGACCGATAGTCTAATATCTAATAATCTAACATCTGCCTCCAGCTGCAAGCACTTGGAGCAAGAAGCCAGAAGACCGTGACGACTTTTCAGTGCACTCGAGTCACAAGACTATTTTAAGGCAGGAGGATGTAATGGTTAGAGAGCCAGCTTCAAAGGCAGAAAGAGCTAGATCCACATCTCACCCCTGACACCTGCTGCCTGCCTAACTCTGGGGAGATCCCAGAAACCCTAAATGAGGGAGAAGGGGCCAATGGGCATTAGCATGTTTGAGCTCCCAGGAATCCCCCTGCTCTTTGGGTTGTTCCCTAGACCGAAATAACATTCAATATCTGGAGTCTGCCGTGGATGAGAGCATGAGGAGAGAGAGAGATCGCCATCAATGACTAAGGCTGCCAGAGCGTAAGGTCTGGGAGGCCAAAGAGGACACGCAGGACAGGCAGCTCCCGAGAAATCTCTTGAATCTTGCACGTTCAAGGTGAAAGCTGCCCCAGAGGATGGGAAACTCCACAGCAAAACTGGTGATGGCCACCAACAGAAGATCCCTGAGAAATGTGATGAAAGAATCCAGCGGCTGGGAAGCAGCAGCAGCCTGGAGGAGGAACCCCGGAGCACACGCAGAGAGCTGGGGATGGTCTGCAACGCCACGGTCACCACATTTCTCAGGGACCTCCTCTTTGTCTTAGACACCCATCTGTGTCTAGCTCACTTTTATTCCTATCAAACTGTAACTAAAAAGCTGTAAGCTATAACTTAAAAAAAAAAAAGACCACATTTCCCTGCTGTCTGGGCAATCTCCCGATGCCCTGGGTGCTTGGTGCAGCCAGAGATGGGGGGGAGAGGGGGTTCAGCCTCACTGATGAAGGGTCCCTCGGTGTCCTCTCTTTAGCCTCAAGTTTTAGGGGGCACCCAGACACGACTGATTCCCCCATGGCCACAGTGTTTGAGAGGGGAACCCTCCAGGTTCCATGGCCACGAGGCCTCAGGGGAAGGGACCAGGAAAGAAGCCAGAAACATCACATATCCTTACCTTCTTCTGTCTTCTTGGCGCTCTTCAGAACACTAAGGACAACATCCCGCAACTCTTGTATAGGCTATGGGGAAGGAAGCACATGGACATAGAGCATCAGGCAGGATTCAAGAGGAACAGAGAGATGAAGGCCTTTCAGTGTCAGAATCCTGGAAATAAAATGTCCCCTGAGACCACACACACACACACACACACACACACACATGCATGCACGTATTTCACTTTTATTCCTATCAAGTTGTAACAAAAAACCCTTAAGCTATGACTTAAAAAACAAAAGTCCCATTTCCCTGCTACTTGGGAATAATGAAGGAATATTGGGAGCACAAGCAGCAGCCAGGTTTCTCTCACTTTTAGGGAGGGAGACATGTTCCTGAAAAGTAAGATTTTCAAAGGGTGTTTGTGTAAATTGCTTAGTTCCCCTCAGACTTGCATTATCAGATTGCAGTGAAGATTCCCAGGAGCCCTGCTGCCTCTCTGGCTCGGCTCTGGGAATTGCAATCAATCCTGGCTCTGAAAGAAAACATCATAGAATGGGAGAACTTTGTTCCACGTACATGATGGGCAATGGAGGGCATAGCACATCAATTACCCAAGGGTCCCAGGAGGCTATAGAACATTCGGCCCTGCCTCCATGCTCTCCTGCCCTGCCTCCAATCATTCATCCCAGAGCACCGAACACAACTCTGTCCTGACATAAAACTGGGTTTTAGAACCTAGGATTCGATTCATGCACAAGGGAGATACATCCACCATCCGTGGGTCTTAAAAGCAGCCCTTCTATCTCAATTTCAACATTCCAAAATTTCAGTTCTTTTTCCTACTGGGGTCATTTCATGCCACGGCTCTTAATGGCTCCTTTGGTCATGGTGTTCAACGTGCTTGCTTCCTCCTCTCAAGGCCTCTGAGGGGTCACTTAGGGCAGTCTGTACGCCAGCTCTGGATAGCTGACCACCAGGAGGGGCTTGGGGAGAGCGATTCCCAGGTGAGGGGATTTTTTCAGACATCCATGAAGAAGGGCAGGGGTTTCTATCTGAATGGGCAAAGAGACTACACAGATCAAGGAAATTAAGGGCTGAAGCACTCGGGTCATTCGGCTTCCTGGACTGGGCTACACTGATGTGCCGCACGCAGGTTTTGGCGTGAGGAAGTCTTATGAGTTCAAATCCCACTACTAGTACAAACTGTGTTCATTTAACCTGCTTAATTCAGTTTCCTTATCTGCAGAACTAAAGGGTTGGAATAAATGGCTTCTGAGGTCCCTTCCAGCTCTGAGGCTGCGAGATTTGGGGCGTTCTTATTGTGTAGGGCCCATCCTTAGATCTTGAAAGATTCCATTTTGCTCATGTATATGATATTTGTTTAAAAGCAAAACACTACTCTGGTCTCTTCAATAAAGTTGTGAAAGTCTCAGATATCATATAGTCAGTACACACTTTCACAAATCACACCAGGAGCTTGACTCTACCCAGATGCTGTTCTGTTACATAATTATGCTTAACAAATTTTATGCCAGACAGGGAGATATGTCACGTTGCTAAAAACCCTCAAAAACTAGTTCCAAGAAACTTAAAGAGCTGAAAAGTGCCTTGATGATCCCTCAGATTTTCCTTTTATTTTAGGAGTCACTCAAAGCTCAAGATCATGTAGTAGAAAAGAATGGTGAAGCTGCCTTCTATTCTGCTCACTCACATGTAGTCTCCCATGTAGCCATAAGGTAAAAGGTACAGGGGAGAAGGAAATAAGCATTTATTAAGCACCTAACGTGTGCCAGGTGCTGTCTGTGCTAAGTGCTTTACAGCTATCATCTCAGAGCCTTACAAGCAGTCCCTTCTTTGAATGTGCTCAAACACCTGGTTGGTAGCAGGGAGAATGTGCTCACGTGAATTCTGTGGGTCACAACACAAGGGACACAGAGCGCCGAATGCTCACCTCAGCCCCACAGCGAACAGCAGCCTCATACAGCGCTATCACATCCGAGCTGTCTTGACTCTCCAGGAGCTTAACTTTGCAGATCCAGAACGTGGCAAACTTTTCAGCCTCAGGAAAACCAGAGAGAATCGCCAGGATCTCATCAGAGCGTGCGCCCTAGGGGGACAAAGACCCCCTCATTTAAACAATTGCAGTACCTCATAGTGATGATATGACAGAAGCAGGCAAGTTTAGTTTACTCAGGCTTGACCTGTATGGTTTGGGGTTTAAAAATTGGTTAAGTTTTGTAGATTCCTTGTTTTTTTGCATTGCAGGCATTTCTGGATGGACCCTGACTTCCTGACAATGGATACCATAGGCTGTTTTCAAAGTCCTCTCCTCCTCCCCACTTCCCACCCCCTTTTATCAGAAGGAAGGAGATGACAACAGTTCTGCCCAAGTTGTCTTAGCTCTTGGTAACTGCTGCTTCCTTTTCTAATTATCCACTGACTACCCTTTAATAATTCAAAATGTTGCCCAGGATTGAAGTCAAGTTCATTGGTCTATATTCTCCTTGTGCCCCTTAAAATGACGACACTAAGATGTTCATCTTTTTCTAGTTGGCTAATAGCTCTCCCATTACCCATAACCTAAAAGAAGGAACAAACACCTTTCTAGGTAGCAGGGAGAAGGCTGCTTTTGGGAACGTGCTCATGTATTTGTTGATAAGTTTCACAATTTTTTGCTATACCACCCCTTTTTATCACCAATCTAGACCCCCCATTTCCCTTCCAGCTGGGCCCCCTCTCTCCCTGGAGAAGTTTGCAGCTCTAATCACTTTAGTTCTCACCATAACCAGAAATTCCTCTCCTCCTCCTCTTACCCTAAGCCACGCTCTTCCAATGGCAGCCCCTGTTCTTGAATCGATGTCCCTGCAGGCCCTTTTCCCTTTTCCTTTAGTCTCTCCACCAGAGCCATCTCTAGCTTTAGTTCTGTAGTTTCTGGCTCATTAAGATCTTCCCCTTCCCTCTCCTCCCCACCAACAAATGCACGCGTAACATCTTTCTTGGTTGTCATAGTGGGGCACGAGCCTAATGCCCCACATTAGTGAGGAAAGGGCTCTTCACAGAACCCCAACAAATGCATACAGAGCTCCAGATTAGGTCGTACTAACAGCTACATCGAATGTGAGAGGAGGAATGATTCTGCTGGTCAGCTCCAGTCTTATCTATGGCCCCGCTAGGCTGCTCTGCTCAACTAGGAATGCTGACTCCAACTCCTGATGGTCTGCTTTCTCTTAAAGCAACAGAAACCTGCAGGTTGAGAGATTGGGACCCTACCGGCTCCTCTGTGGGCCCTTTAAGCCCCAAGGAGGCTTTTCCACTCACCTCTTCCACGAGCTTCAGGCACTCTGCCAGGGTATTCTTAATTTTGTTGGAGAGATCCAGCTCTGTTTTCTTGTTTTCCTCCTCCTCTTTTATGCTTTTCCAGAAGGAAACATTTAATTTTTGCACATTTTGATTTTGTGCTAGAAGTTTCATAGGGGGTCGTTTATAAGTCTTTCCTTTGGATGCCAGCCATTCTTCAAGCTTTTTTCTGTTGTGAAATAAAAAACAGAGAGCTAAAAGATGATTCTCTGGGAAGGGGAAGGGGACAAGGGATAAGGGGTAAGGGGTAAAGTTGATGCAAAACCCAAAGAGATTAATGAAAATCTGGTTGCCTCTCCCCTTTCCTCTACCACCCACTTCCCCAAGGAAAATGCAGGAACTCGCATCTGATGAGAATTTCAATCCAATGCCTTCTAACAATAATGGCAGGCAGGAGCACACTCTATGCACAAGGGGGCTCATTGCCACATAGATGCCAGGGCCTGTTAAAAAAAAAAAAAAAAGTCCATCTAGAATGTGGCTCTCTAACGGCGAGGTACCAGTTCCAATGGTCTTGTGATGGAGCCATTTACACCCAAAGGACTGTGGGAACTGAGTGTGGGTCACAACACAGTATTTTTATTTTTTGCTTGCTTTTTGTTTTCGTTTTCCTTTTTCTTTTTGATCTGATTTTTCTTGTGCAGAGTAATTGTAGAAATGTGTATAGAAAAATTGCACAAGTTTAACATGTATTGGATTATTTGCTGTCTGGGACAAGGGATGGGGGGAAGGAAAAAATTTGGAACATAAGGTTTTGTAAGGGTGAATGTTGAAAATTATCCATATATATATATATATGTATATTTGAAAAAAAAATCCATCTGTTAAGATGCAAATAATTTCTCAGATTCTTTTCTGTGGGGCCCCTCCCCTTTCTCTGCAGTCCTTCCACCTCCTCTCTACCTCAGTGCCACGCCTGTGAATTCACACTGACCCAGAATTTTTCGAGAGCGGATCAAGCTCTTGGGTCACCAGTCCTGCCCTCCTCCCCGCTGGTCACTCTCAGACCGCCAAGGAACCGCCCTTGGTCTCCCCCACCTCACTCAGAGCCTCCAATCGCCTCTCCTGACAGGCTCTTCTTCCTCCTCGTCCTCCTATGCTCAATGTCACTTTATATTGCAAACGTGTTGGCTCTGACTTTGTCCTGCTTTCTCTCTCTTGCTTCCAAGTCCACTCATTTCTCTTCCTGTAGGCCTCCAATCTGTCTCCAGCTTTCTGGTCTTACTGCCCTGGGCCTCAATAGCACCTCCTATAGTGGCTACTGTACAATGGGGTCTCAACCTTCTCCAATAACGATAGCTCCCCATTTCTCTAGGTTTGCTAAGCACTTTACAAATATCCGATCCTCCCAATCACCTTGGAAGGCAGATGCCATCATTACCCCATTTTATAGATGAGGAAACTCGGGCAAAACAGGTTTAAGTGACTCGTCAGGGAGCTGAATTTGAACTCAGGCCAGCCTGATCCCAAACCGCCATCCCTCTCCACTATTGACACCTGGCTAACTGCCTCTCGCCCATCCCTCAGAGTCACCAGATTCAGGCCCAAAGAGGGTCACTGCTGGTGCTCGGCAGGCTCCCCCCCAGTCTGCCCCTCCAGGGCGGCATGCATCATAGGTTTGGGACCTGGGCGGTCACCTTCTCTACCCCCTTGGCCCCTGGGGTCACTCCCCACGATCCCATGCTTCCTTTGGCCTCTAAGCACTGCTCCTAGTCAGAAGGCGAGGATGGCCGGCAGGCTGAATGTTCACTGCCCTCAGGCCTGGCTCCCTCAGAAGCCCTTGCTGGCCCCCATTGCCAGTCCCAGGTGTCTTGTATGGACCTGGGCAGTTTCCATGTTGGGCGGCCCAAGTTCACAGAGCACAAAGACTTCCTGCAAACTCCGCCTCAGACGCTTCCTAGCTTGTGACCCTGGGCAGGTCACCTATCCTTGTCTGCCTCAGTTTCCTCATCTGTAAAATGAGCTGGAAAAGGAAATGGAAAACCCATACAGTGTCTTTACCCAGAAAACCCCAAGTGGGGTCATCAAGAGTGGGACATGACTGAAAACTGAGTTAAGTTTCCTCCCTATTGCACCTCCCAGAATGGCAGCCTCTGCGTCCTCAGCACTTGGCACAGGGCCTAGATTGCTGCTTAGTGACTGACTCCCTGCCATGTGTATGAGAATGCATGGGGGCTGGGTTTGACCTGGAGGAGGGATGTAGCCATGGCTGGGCAGTGCCATCCGGCCCCAGAGCCTCTCCTGTGCTGTGCTCAAGAGCTCCCACTATTATGGCTCCGTCCCTGCCGTCAGAAGCAGCTGCCGGGGGAGGGGCACCCTGTGCCTCTGGAGCCTGTCTTGTCTCCCGCTTTCCTCTCGCTGTGGGGGAAGGGCTGAGATGGCAAGCTGCGGCCAGGGTGAGCAGATGTCGGAGACCCTGAAATCTCGGCTCTAATCCCATGCCCTCCGGCCTGCCATCACTGCTGTGAATGCCTGCAGCACCCTGCCCACCTGGTACCTTCTCTCAGCCACTGATCCCTCCTTTACTACTACGTTTTCCTCTTTTTTCTTCCTCTCAAACCTCTAAGACTCAGGTTCTCCCCAGCTTCCTGTGCCCATGCCCACTTGTCTGATAACGCTCATCATACGAATAGAATAAGACTACAGGAGGCCTTCTGGGCCCTTCCCACGGTATCAACACCTCGGGTATTTAGCTTTGATATCAACAGCCTCAGGTCGTCTTATGTAACTTAAATGCACAGATGAGATCAACAAAAAACCTTTCTGATCAATGGCCTCACACACACACACACACACACAGATAAAATAAACGGGCAAATATGTCAACACAACCATCGAGGTATCTTATGTGATTGAAATAAACCAGTACAGATGAGCTCAACAAAACTTTCTGATAAATGGTGCTCTCTCCTCTCTCCATATTACTGTATGTATACACACACACACAAGCACACACATATATAAAACATGACATATAGTCAACTGTCACTATGTAACAAACACCAAAACAGGGACAGCTAGGGGGTGCAGGGGATAGAGCACCAGCCCTGAAGTCAGGAGGACCCAAGTTCCAATCTGACTTCAGACATTTAACTCTCTTCCTGGCTGTGTGATCCTGAGCAAGTCACTTAACCTCAATTGCCTCAGGGGAAAAAATAAACAATATAGATCAATAAACTGTTGTGACAAAATATATAAACATATGCAACACACACACATATATAAATGCAGACGTGTCAAACACTTGGAGCTTTAGACTTGGTTGGACCCAGTTAGTGTGTGTAACTTTACTAAAAGTCTCCCTCACTTTAAATTTCTTTCCCAGCCATAGTCTTTCATATCCCTTCCTTATATTCCGTCTAGAAGGCAGTGGGGGCCCTCACATTAGCTAATACCTGGTTTTTGCCTGCCTGTGACATCGGGGTGGGAAGCACTCAGATATGTGCCCAGAAAGCTCTCTCGACTCCGGGCTGCCTTGGTGTGGAAGGGAGGGCACAGGGCTGGCCCACATGTTGGCCAGGAGTCACAGGTGGGCCGAGCAAGGCCGGAGGAGTCCCAGTGCAGCCTCTCCGAAGGAATATTGCTTACTGCCTTTTCAAGAGCACTTGAGGTCTGAAGACCATTGCTTTGATTGAGATGTGACTGGAGTCAGAATTAATCTGCTGACTCCAAACCCAGTGTTCTTTTCCATGCACTAGGATCACTTCTCTAGAAAGAGGTGTGAAGGAAGTTTTATTGTGGGAGGAAAAAAAGACACAAATTTGAAGATAGAGTGCAGGGCATCAAAAAATCTGGCTGCAACAGAGAATGTAGGAAGGGGAGAGGTACAAGAAGGGCTGGAAAGGAAGAGAAGGGGGTAGACTGTGGAGGGCCTTGAATGCCAGGAGCAGTTCATTTCTCATTGGTGGGCAATAGGGAGCCATGGAGAGCTGCTGAGAGCGATGATGTCAGAGTAATTTGTTAGGATGATTACTTAGGCAGTGGTGGGAGGGATGGACTAACCTGGCATGGACTGGAGGCGGGAGGGCCACTTAGGAAGTTTTACAATTGTCTACTTCAAGTTAAATTGTACCATGTTCAATATTTGATAGATTGCAGAAAAAAACTGATTTTACTTCTCATGAATAATAGTCATCACTATTACACAGGAAACAAATCCTGTAACAGTAGCGTCATCACTTACCTTATCTTTGTATACACATTGTTTTTATGAAAATGTCTAGTCAACTAATTTTTCAAGGAAAAAATAATCTGTATCTACACTTACTATTTAAATGCTCCTCATCCCCTGAATTAATTTCTGACCAATGGGAATAAGAAATGCAGATATACTAGAGATTATCATATCTATGGCTTTGTGTATAGCATTGACCATTTTAGGATGCCATGTTTTCAGAAACCAAGCCCAATACCTTCGATCCTCCTCGCTTTTCTTCCGCTGGACATTCGGCTTGATTTGGGGGACAGAGGCATCGGGCAAAATCGGCTCTCGTACTCCTTCTTCACTCGTGGTCGGCTTCGTCTGGGTGACATTCTGGGGCTGAGCTTTGGGGTTCAAGGCTCTCACAGAACAATTCCAGGGCACGGTCCCCTTGGCCTTGGAGTCCACAGGCTGTGGCTCTTTTTTCAAGCTATAACTAAGCTTTGCGGGGGGTCCATATGGGTGGATTTTCGGGGTGCCACCTACCAACTGAGTCTGTCTTGTTACAGTCCTCAATGGCGGTGCCATTACCGACGGCTTCCTTTCAGGGAAAGGCTGCACCAGCTTTAGGTCTGGCTTACCGTTATCATGCCTATTGAACTTTGCTATCTGCGGCACCATTGGGTTTGTTCTCGGGAGGCTTCTTTCTACGGTCTGTTTATTGATGGCATTTTCTTGCAGCTTGGCTCCACTGCGACCCTCTTTTTCATTTTCGTTGACTTTTGCATTCTCTTTCTTGATTAGCAGTCTCCTCGATTCCCGAATCCTGGCAAGGCTCTGAACCAAGTGAGAAGGAACAGTTCTTTGATGCTTGTCTCGTGGTCTTTTACAGCTCGTCCCCTCAGGGATCTGCTGGCACTCTCCTGTGGGTACCCAGACTTGAATCCTGTGAACAAACGGCTTGTTGACTTGGTCTTTCAGCAGGACACTGTTCTCGGCCCCTTGGTGCACAGCTTGCTTTGGAGCCAGGCCTCTCTTGCTGGGACAGTCTGAATTCTCCTTTGATTTCGCCGTGCTGCAAAGCTCAGTTTCTGGTTTCCTCTTAAGCTCTACCAGGTTTGGCAAAGGACAGTTCTCTTTGTCCGTCTCCTTCGGAAAGTCGCCTAAGGACTGGCTCTCGGCGTGGCCCTCGGCCGCAGGGTCCATCCACCCACCAAGTCTTCGATTTGTCGTCTTCTGCTCTGTAAATCTCCTCAGACACTGGGTCTCATGGGATGGTACAGACCTTCTGACCGGCTTGTACACAGCAGAAGATGCTATTTTCTGCAGCTGGCAGATGTGGGTATTCCTTGAGAGTTTACAGTCTGGCTTGGAGGAAAGGGAACCTGTGATTGGTCCTTTCCCCAGAATTTTTGGTGCTGCTGGTTTTGGCCTTTGGGTTCCATTGACATTGGAAGATCCCGGCTGGAGTACATTACCAGTGGACCTTTCAGCAGCACATGAGTGGGTCCATTTAAATGTGTCATTTTTTGGTCTAATAGTCTGAAAAACAAAAGCACAATGCAAAAGTGACTACTGCAATCTATTCAAAGGCAAAAAACCCAGTGACATGTCTAACGACTTATTTTAGCTTGGAGAAAATGAGGCTATTTCTCATCTATAGGCAACTTGTGGAGCTCAAGCACCTACCTTTAGCTCCACTGGGACTGGGCAAGGACTCCTGATGCGGAATCTACAGAAGTGAAGCCATCTGTCTGTGTCTGGGCCACACTGGGGGCTGCAGGAGGATGTGGAGAATGCTGACGAGTTCCTCCCGGGCAGATCACACACCTGACAATTACCTCCAGTCTGCACATAATTTCCCCTCTCTCATCAGCTGACCTTTTGCTTCTTGGACCTTTTCAAACAACACGGGGCTCCTCGAGGGTGGACGCCATTTCCCTTTTGCCTTTGCCTTGCCATCTCCCAAGCAGAGCATCTAACATGTGGTAGGGGCTTAACTAAAGCTTGCTGAAGACGCCTATAAAGGATCTCGCCATCTTGCTGCCAAGGCCACTGCCCATCTTGGCTCCTCTGTGACGGCATCACTTTCTTTAGTCTCTAAGGCTCAGCGTCTCAGCATCATCTTTGACTACCCTGCCCCTTTGCTCTCTCCTATCAATTAGCAACTTTGTGTCCATTCCTCCTTTGCAATAACTCCTCACTGGAGCAAAATGCTTCCTTCTCGTCCTGTAGTCACCACCCTCAGTCAGGTCCTATGACCCCATGGCTGGGATATTGCAATAGCTTCTCAACTGGTCTTTGTATAATTTTTCTCTACCTCCCAATACTCTTGGAAATCCACTTTCCTCTTCATTTGTCCACAGAATAAAATATAAATTCTTTGGCAAGGCATTCAGGCTCTCCCTAGTCTGGCTCCCAAAGTTTCCAGTCTTTTTTCCCCATCATTCACTGACATGAATTTTTTATTTTTACCCACAGCCAGCAAGATTCCATGTGTTTTTTGTGTTTCTGTGGCATGGCTATAACAGTAACAACAATAATAGCTAGTAATTGTATAACACTTTGCAGACATTTCACTAGATCCTCAAAACCATCCTGGAAGGTATTATACCTATTTTAGAGATCTGGAAACTGAGGCAGAGTGTGACTTGCCCAAAGCCACACACATCTAGTCTTCCTGATTTCATCCAGAATTCTACCCCCTGTGCCACAATGTTTGATAACACTTTCTTTTCAAGATCAAGATCTAATTTCCCTGCACCAGATGTGATTTGTTATTTTTCTCTGCATTGCCCTTTTCTATACCACTCAAGTTGGCAGTTATCATTTCCTGCCTCCAATTATTACTCTCTTTTCATGTCTGTCACACTTTTTACTATATTATAAACTACTCCTCAGGGAAGGGTACACATCTTGGAATTTTTGTGTTTAATAAACCACCTCACCTACAATCTCATTATATAGAACAATTCAGAAAGTATCTTAATAGTGTTTAGTGATTTAGAAATCCCAATAAGGAGACCTTATTTTTCTGTAGTCTTTGGTACAAAAGCAAAGCTGTTAAATTTTTATTAGCATTTGATGTTAAATATATATATAGGGGAAATTTCTGCCACAAATAATTGCCCAGGTTATTGACTTTTTTGTACCAAAGAGCTATGGGTCATTTCAAGATTGTAGAAATTTGTGTTCTGAAATCCTCTATAACCAAATTTCTAAGAACCAACAAACAATATGGAGAAGCTCTGGGTACCCTGGTAAGGCTGACCTGCTCATTGCAGGCAAATGGTCTCACTAGCTTATAAGTCTTTAATAAAGGAAGTACCATGACACTCTAAATAGTTAAGCAAAGAACTTCTTGATCCATATAAAATGTTCTAAAGTGGATGTTAAAAAAAATTTCTGTGGTCTGATATCTGTATACAAATTTATAAAGTACAGAAACCCCTTTGAAAATGACAGGTCCTAATGGAAGGAGGTTATTTTGACTTTATAAATGTCACTGGGACTTTGGGTGAGACTCTCCATTGAACTTCCACTCTGGAAGAGTGCGTGCTATTCATGGGAATGGGGGAAACACTAAGAAGATATATTTATGTGAGGAAATTCAGGAGAAAATCCTATGAGGTGAAGTGAAAACTTGGGACTAAAGTAGAGTAGCACAATCTAAGAAAAGTCTAGGAGCCTGAAAAAGGAAACTTTGGGTGAACGCGGGCATCAACAGAAGGCTTTTTGTTGACTTACACTACAGACTACTTTGACAGAGGGAGTAATTAGTTGAAGACACTAGAATCCAGATCCTAGGCCTGGTACAGAAGTGATGGGGCAGTTGTATCGTCTGGATATTTACAGCAAAAAGCTGCAAAAAACTAAGGATCTGATTTGCTTTTGCATCACTTTTATCCTTCAAAAGGTGAGGGAACAGAAAGAGAAAACTTCTGTTCAGAATTTGATTCTCATCTATAAGTTTCTGGGATATATTTGATGGGAAGATTTGGATTAAGTGGCCAATCCCTCATAGAATCTGTGCCTCCTTGATTGATTAGCTCATGTGCCAATGACCAGTCAAGGTTTAGCTCAACTGCTGGAAATGGATACATTTGATATCCATGCATATGTCCCTCATGGTCCCCATTGTCTTAAAGCTAACTTCCCACCTACACCCCTCCCCATCCTCATCCCCAGGAGAAGGTTTACTCCTTGAGAGCAGGGACAATTTCATTTTTGTCCATTTTCCTGGTATGTAGGCTCATATACAGTAGGTGCTCAATAAATGCTTGTTGAAAGAGTGAAAAAAGCCAAGCACATATTTTGGGAGAGCAGATTTGAAAGGGTTTAGAGTAGTTTCTTAATCCCAGGGGTCTGTGAACTTAAAAAAAAAAAAACAAAACAAAAAAACAAACCCAAACAACTGGTTCAATATATTTGGCTTCCTTTGAAATCTTATTCATTTAAATTTATTTTTGAATTTTACTATTTTATTTTTCCCCCAATTACATGTAAAAATTTGAAACCTTTTTTAAGTTTTACAATTTTGAATTCCAAATTCCCATCCTCCCTCCTTTCTCCCCCATCATTGAGAAGACAAAGCAATTTGATAAAGGCAATGCATGTGCAGTTATACAAAACATATTTCCGTATTAATCACGTTGAAAAATAAAGTAAAAAAACCCCAAACCAGTATGCTTTGGAATGCATTCAGATTCCATTCTCTGGAGGTGGTTAGCTTTTTCACCATACGTCCTTCAGAATTGTCTTGGGTCCTTGTATTGCTGGGAATAGCTAAGTTCTTTACAGAAGATCATTGTACAATATTATATATTTTAAGTATAATGATTTAATTATTTAAGTATATTAAATATATATTAAAATTTTAAGTATAAACGATTCTGAAAAAGGGGTCCGAAGTGCCACCAGACTGCTATGAAAGGGGTCTATGCCACTGAAAAGTCTATAATATATAGAGCTCCTGCTTTAGAAAAAGGCAGGCAGGATCCAGTGAACTGGGGAACTCTGCCCTGGACACACTCTCAAGAATGAAATTCTGAAGGCAATTCTCAGGTAAAGGAAAAAGAGCAATTGTGCAAGAGACCCAGGTGCAGGGAAAACCCCGAACTCCAGCTTTTACAAAATGTGTCCAGGAGCTGGAAGGCTAGGTGACAAAGGAGGCAGAACCATGTCATGGTCTTACAACAGCCATCATCAGTGATGCTAGAGTTTAGACAGAGAGGCTGGCAAGGAAGGCCGTGAATAAGAACCTCCAGTTCCACTGAGAGGTGCCAGGGAGGTGGTGGCCCTGCTGTTGGTGGGATTCCGCTGGCTTCAGGGTGGGCTGGGGGGAGGGGCCACTCTGGGACAGCCAGGTTCGATGAAGCTCAGGTGAATGAGTGGGATTTAAGCTTAGCTGGGAGAGGATCGTGGGATTAGGGATCGATCCTCTGTCATGTGGATAAGGGGTCCACTTGTTCAGTTGGATCGTGGAAGGTGGAACCAGCAGCAATGTGGGGAAGGAGCAAAGAGGCTTGAAGCTGCAGAAAAACTGCTTCCACCAGCATTTAGATCTACGCTACCCCACGGAGGGCTGGGCAGTGGCCAGAGGTAGGAGGCCTCTCCTCTCTTGAAATCTTCAAGTGAAGGATGACCATTCTGGGGGGGGAATCTTTTCTAGATGGTTGGGCTACGTGGCTGGAGCAGGGTGTAGGGGAGGGCCCTTCCAATTCTGAAATATTGCAATTAATTTCTACTTACAGATCTAGAGGTTGGTGGCTTTGAATATAGTTTCTGGTCTTTGAGATAAGGCCTATAGAAGAGGGAAAAAATAAAATCAATCTCAAGATAAAATGACTCCTCTTTAGACACAGAGATGTCTCTACATATCAAGTCTTACATCTTAATTCCTAAAGACCATTCATCCTATTAATCAGAGTAATAGCTCACATTCATGCGAGTCCAGGTTTGCAAGGAATATTTCAGAGATTATCTTGTTTGAACATCACAAGCACCCTAGGAGATAAGTTTTATCCCGAGACAAACAGGTGAAATGCCTAGCCCAGGGTCACCCAGCTGGTATGTGTCTGGGGTTGGATTTGAACTTGGGTCTTCCAAGGACTCAAACAGAATAGATGATCATGTCGTTCTTAGTGTATTTTCTGTGTCCATGATGCAGTTAGACCATTTCACTTATGGTCATCAAACACTTTCACTGACAGGGTCATTTGGAAAGGGACAGATCTAAGTAGAATAGCCATGAGGAATGAAACAGTGAAGAGTTCAAATACCATTTTGGCCTGTATGACACTGTACATGTTTAAGTTTTCTAGGCCTGTTTCCTTCTCTTGAAAATGAGGGCTTAGGTCTCTCGAGCTCGATGGCTGGGATCTCATGATTATTATTAGTAAAAGGGGATGTAAGCTTTTGGCTGGTAGCCAATGTTCACAATCCATCTACAACCTCTCCATCGTCAGGCTCCTGGAGCTGCCTTAAGTGCTCCCCTGAACCTCTCCGTTGATCCATTGGTCCTTCATCCTCACCTTCCTTACCTCTCTGCAGCACCAGACATGGCTGACCACCTTTTTTTTTTCTAGGTCTGTGATCTCCTTCCTATATCTGTGGGGCCCTTCTATTTCCTGGCTCTCATCCTCAGTATTCTTTGTGGGCTCATCAGATACATTACACCCCCCATTCCTTTAACTCGTCTACCCCATGATTGTCAACGGAATCTGATCTTGCCCCTGAGTTCCAGCAGCTCTCTTGGCTGCCAGGATAAGGCCTGAACTCCTGTGTTTTTTTGGCTTTTAAAGCCCTTCATTATCCAGCTCTTGTCTCTCCATCTGGGCCGTACTCCCTTCCCCACCTCCACTTTTCTCAATCCATCCCAGGAGTCTACTCCTACTTTGGGCACTTGCTAGGGTTCTATTCCTTCTGGGAAATTGTCCTTGTAAATATGTCACATTGACTTTTCAGTGGATGGCAATAGCAGAAAATGACTCTTCCTTGTTTTGTATCCCTCATACCCAGCATAGAGCCTAATATCTGATGATACATGACTGGAGTGTTCAGGGCTGAATGAATATGTAGTTTGGGGAATCATCTGCACAGAGAAGATCTAAGGGACTTTGAAGAAGTCTTCAAAAGAGAGGACAGAAAGGAGGAAGATCCAGCAAGGAACACTCAAACATTGATGACAAGCTAGAAGGGTCATCTATGTAGCATCCATGTAGCAAAGGATCCTGGAAAGGAATGGCCAGAAGGGAAGGAAGAAAACTCAGGGCAGTGGCCCAAGCCACGGAGGGTCAGAGGATCTGGGAAGAGGTAACAGCCAATAGAACCAACAACCTCAGAGAGCTAAACAAGAAAAAGACTGAAGAAAGCTGTTAGATTTAGAAGTGAGGGGTAACCTGGTAATCCTGGAGGAGTAGCTTCAACCAAGGAATGGATGGATGGAGGTCATTCCCTGCAGAGTAAGGAAAGAGAGGAGCACATTTTCTGGAATGGATGCAAGGTCAAGGAAAGGCACCCAAACTGCAGCCACATGTGATCTCTCTTTCAAAGAGAGAGAAAGGGAATGGATGCAATGGCTCCAGGGATATGGGGGGGGGGTAATACCCAGTTATAGAACCTTTATCTTGAAATTCCTAGAATGTTCAGGCCTTGGCCATGGGCCAAGCAAAAGCAAACCATCAGAGGAAAGGAAAGCAGATCTGTCATTCTTTTCGCTGGGCCCAGTCACTCTAACACACAAGCCATCAACGAGACAGAGGTTCAGAGGTGGGAATTTTAGGCAGCAAGCGATCAATAGTTTTCACACACAGACACACGCACTCACTTGGTGTTTGGGCATTTTAGCTTCCCTTTGGCTGCTAAATACTCCTGGAGCTTTTTTCGCCGCTCTTCTGCAAGAACAAATTTTTAAAAAAGAAAAAAAAGATATTAATTTATAATTTCTTTTAGTCTTCTTCACTTCACATAAGCTGTCCTACTTCTGGACTCCAACATCAGAATGCACTGTCCTTGATAGACAGCAGAGAGAATGTGGATTTGTGCTGAGAGCCCCAAGCTCAAATCCTGACTCTGCTCCTTATCATCTGGGGGGCCCTGGGCAAGCCCAGAGCTTTCTACCTCAGTTTCCTCAGCTGTAACAATGGAGCTCATTATAGCACCAAGCTCCCAGGGGGGTTGTGAGGGTCAAATGTGATAATCCTGCTTAGCTCAGTGCCTGGCACATAATAGGCACATAACTATTGTTATTGTTATTGTGAGGATCATAATATGTGTAAAGTGCTTTGCAAATTGTAAATGTCAGCTCCAGCTACTGGCACTAGAATGATCACTGCCCCTCCATGACTTTTACAATGTATCTCAGTGTCTCCAAGTGCAATGGAAGCACATTAATAATGTAATTAACAAGGGCCGGTGAGGATGCGGTGACAGGATAATTAAGGATGGTTACGATGGCTATTATTGCTACAGTAGCGGAGCGCCTCGGGAGCCCCTCCCGCTTTAAATGCCTGTGCCCGGCCCCCTGCGGATGGACAGGTGAGTTTGGAAGGGCTCCTCCCCCTCCCGCCATGCTGACAGGGTCACTGACTGACTCCTAGCCCCGGCCGGGGCCCCAGGAGCGGGCCACGGCCACGGGGGACAGAGCCCCAGTGAGGTCAGCTCATGGGGCGGGGCACGGGCTCATGGGCGGCCGGGCTTTCACGTCCCGACTCAGGAAGTGGCCCTGGGTGGGGACAGGGCTGGCCCGGTATATTTTGAGCTCAAGTATTGGGGTAAGTGGGGGCGCAGGCGGATCTAGCGGGCCCCCGAGGAGTGGAGGGGCAAGATAGTAGGGGTTGGGGGTCAGAGGACCTAGATTCGAAACCCGCCTCTGACATTCGCTCCGCGCTTAACTGCTCTGAAACTCAGTTTCCCCACTTGTACAGCGGGTCCGGGGGACCCGAGGCGGGGTGGGGGCACACCTCCCTCGCCTTCCCAGCCCGGGCTTGGCGGACACTCACCTACGGCCGCGGCGTGGGCCGCCGACCCCACCATGACTCCCGCAGCAGCCTGGCCTCGGGCAGCGCTAGGCTCCGGACTCTCCCCAACGCCCACCTCCCTGTCCTTTATCATTGGTTGCCGTTGTTTTGAAACCGACCAATGAAAATCCTGGAAGGGATTCCGGGCTACTGGAAACGGACCGTTTGACGATTGGCTGTCGCGTCACTTTGGCCCGCCTCTGGGTCTCGATGATTGGAAGAAGAGGCAGTTCGGGGCGGGGCGGGTTTGGCTTGCGGCGGACGCGGGCTGTTGATTTCAGTTAACTGCCAGGTGGTGGAGGGGGCGGGACTTGTGGCCCGGCGCGCGGGGCCTGGGGAGGGCGGGCAGTCGGCCCCGGGGGTTCTTTCTAAATGTGGGGCCGGGCTGTTCTAGGGACCTTGGGGGACCCAAGGAGGAGTGGGAAGCTCGGGGACCTTAGGAGTCGTGGGGATATCGGGAGGCACTTGGGGGGCATTCGAGGGCGTGGGGAGCACTAGCGAGTGCAGGAATCACGGAGATTTCAGGGGCATGGGAGGGTAGGAGGGTTAGAACTTTGGGGGCATTAGGCTTATTGGGTTCTTGGGGACTTTGGGGACACTAGAGAATGCAGGGCCATAGGGACTTTGGGGGGCTCTAGAAAGTTCAGAGGTCACGGAGTTTTCAGGAGCACTAGAGGTGTAGATGTTATAGGCACTTAGGGAGCACCAGAGAGTAGGGGTCACAGGGACTTAGGGGGCAGCAGAGAGTAGGGGTCACAGGGACTTAGGGAGCACCAGAGAATAGAGGTCACAGGGACTTAGGGGGCACCAGAGAGGGCAGGGGTCATGGCACTTCAGGGGCACTGGGGACGTAGGTGTTATGGAGACTTGGGGGGCACTAGAGAGTAGGGGGTCACAGGAACTTACTGGGACACTAGAGAGGGCAGGGGTCATGAGACTTCAGGGGCAATAGGAATATAGTGGTCACAGGGATTTTGGGGGGCAGAGTATAGGGGTTATGGGGACTTCAGGGGTGTAGGGGTCATAGGGATTTGGAGGGCAATAGGGGGGTGTAGGGGTTATGAGGACTAATGCTAGAGTAAGTGAAACTTTCTCTCTGAAATCCTTCAAGGAGAAAGTCTCCTTGAATTGTGGCCTTGGTAAGACCTTTCCTGAGGGAAACAGGACTAGGGCTTCCTTCTCTTATCTAGGTGGGGCTAGTTGAGTCCAGGAGCTGGAGATTACACTCTTTCAATGACAAGATTTTCTCCTATTCCTGCTCAAACTACACCCAGCCCCCCATCAAGAGCTGCTAGCCTAGGCTTCTATTATAAAATGAGCCAACTTGGGGCTCAGTCCTTGCAGAGATCCTAATATGCCAAGGAATCTCTCCCTAGCCTAGCAGCAATCGCTGCCCGCTGAAATGAGATTCTCTTTACTTTTTCTTCATCTTTCTCACCTATTTCCCTAACAAGACTTTATACCTCTCTGTCATCTCTGCTAGAAACTTGTCTTTGTCAGGACCTTGCCAAGGAATTCAGTCTTTCTATTCATGCATAGACTTCCCAATACCAATAATAAACTTCTTTTACCATTCTAGCTTTTTGGGTTTGTAAATTCCTTTTAGAAGGACTAATGCACCATCAGAAGGGGGTTCCCTCAACTCCCTGCCCTGCACCGAATCCTAGGGGAATCTAGGGGAGCCAGACCTCTTCCTTTGGTTCCCTGAACCCCAAACCTGCCACTAACCTCATCATTTAATCCTAACCTCATCAAATGTTGGGGTTGGGCCTTGGGAGTTGTAAGGGTCATTGAGATTGTAGAGTGTCATGGTGTGTGAAATGAAGTGTACAGAGTGTGGATATCATGGGTGTTTGGAGGTCTGGGG
The DNA here is from genome assembly GCF_048593235.1 of Sminthopsis crassicaudata. NCBI lineage: Eukaryota > Metazoa > Chordata > Mammalia > Dasyuromorphia > Dasyuridae > Sminthopsis > Sminthopsis crassicaudata. The sequence continues at coordinate 37,610,111 of NC_133618.1, read as the reverse complement.
AATGTTCTGGAGGAATCTGTTATGGACTCTTGCCATTCCCCTTGCCCCCAAAAGTTTTCTCAAGGCTTTTCAGAGCCAATCATTTTCAGTTGTGTCTAGAAACTCTCTCTTTCTGTGATCTCATTTGGGATTTTCTTGGCAAAGATACTGGAGTCATTTGCCACTTCCTTCTCTGATTCATTTTACAGATGAGGAAACTGAGGCAAACTGGGAAAGTGACTTGCCCAGGGTCACACAGACTGTGAATGTCTCAAGCCTGATTTTACAAGAGGGGAAAATGAGGTCTAGAAAGGGGAAGGGAATTCCCCAAGCATTGGAAGTAAAGAGTCAAAATTAGGATTTTTCTCCAAGTCTGACTTTCAGTGTTTTTTCCAGTATTCCTTCCCTTTAACATGCTAAGATATTTTATTGATAACTGGGTAGATAAGCCTGGAAGAAATGCTGGGTTGAGAGTTGGTGTGGCCTGATTGATTCCCCACCAGTTCCTTTTCTAGACTTCAATATTCCCACTTTAAAATAAGGGGACCCTACTAAGATGTCTAAAGTTCCCTCCCAGATATCATTCTTTGGGACAATTTTGGCTATTTTGCTTTGGGGGTAAGCTGCCACTACTGATCTCTACTTGTTTGTGAGAGTTTGTGAGATGGTTCCTTGGTCTGAGAGTGTGATAGTTGGACTGGAAATGGGATAGACTAGATGAACTTGACTCCAGTCCAATTCCATAGAATCACTGACCTCCAGAGCTTGAAGGGGTCAGCATGGTCAGCTGGTCCAACCAACCCCAGAATTTTTTTTTTTAACACCCTCATCATCCTCCAGGTGAAGATCTCCAGTAAAGTGAAACTCTGCCATGGCAGTTCATCCCATGGTTGTTTACTCTTTAGGTTGAGCCATCTGTCTCCACCTAAATTTCCCAATATTTGTTCCTCAAACAAATGAATACCTCAAACCTGCTTTTTGGAACAGCTCTCCATAGCCCTACAGGAGCGATCGGTCCACAGTGGGATGTAGTGGACATGGGCCTCAAGCTTATCCCAGAGAATTAATTTGTAGTTACTGTCCTTTGTCTTTAACACTAGGCCCCTGATATACCTTAATCTATTGTGAATCTATGAATTTAGCCTGACACTCATTGGACCCATTGTTTTCAGCCTGAATTACTTTAAATTTTTTTTTCCAAACACACAAAAAGATAGTTTGCAACATTCACCTTTGCACAACCATGCTCTAAATTTTTCTTTTCTCCTCCAGTCCCCAAGTAATCTGAATTAGGTTAAACATGTGAAACTGAATTAGTTTCCACTGAATTTTGGAAATATTGTGACCATGAGAGGCCCCCCCCAAATCTGCAGTAATCCCATGTTTTTGAACCATGTCTGCCTCACTACCAAGGACAGTGCTTACCTCGTTCAGGAGCTGCTTAATTTTGTCAAATTTGGGACAACTAATCCCATATCTTTAGTACCTATTTGATAAAGGCTGGTTATTCAAGTTTAAAAGGCTTCCCTCAGCCCCTGTCTAAAGTTGGGTTCTCTTTAGAATGTTACTGTCTGTGTGCTGTAACCAAAAGATACTAAAATAAAGCCATTATTTCTCAGACTAGTTAAGTTGAATTGGATATACATATATCCTGGCATTTAAATTTGCCTCACCCAAGTCAAATCAACTGGCATAAAGTACCCTTTTTGTGTTAATCCCTGGAGACAATGCACAAAGAAGCTGGAGAGACAGGATAAGTTGGAGATAATCATGGGGGCAGGGGAATGCTAGCATAAAGGGAGTTTACAAGTTTTTTCCCCCCTTTTTTTTTTTTTTTTTTTTGGAGGCAGTGGGGTTGTGACTTGCCTAAGGTCACATAGCTATTAAATATCTGAGGCTAAATTTGAACTCAGCTTCTCCTGACTCCAGGGCTTGTGCTCTATCTATTGCACTATTTAGCTGACCCAGTTTATAAATTATATGTAAAATAGTGAAAAATTTCGCATTTTTATTTTTGGGAAAAAGGAGTTCATTGTAACTACCGGTATAGACTTTATTTCTGGACCTCATCACTAACTCTCTAAGGTCTGGTGTAGCTTGGAGAAGCAATGTAGAGCCAGGAAGACAAATTCAAATCTTAGCTGATATTACAACTTCTTTGAAATTCAATTGTCTTGCTATGTAAACTGGGAATAATACTGTCTACAAAAGCATTATACCAACATGATTTTTTTTTTCTCTTTTTTTCTTCACATTACCAGAGGTTTGCCTAACTGATGAATTTTGGGGCAAAGCTAAGGCAGATGGGGAATCAGGGATGCAGTAGAAAGAATGATGAATTCCAAGTGAAAGGACTTGTATTTGAATCCCACTTAATGTGAGCATTGGCTAGTTACAAAATTTCTGGACTTTAATTTTAGTTCCCTCATCTGTAAAAGGTGAGACCAGGTTCTAAGTTCTATTCCAAGCCTAATTTTAGGCTGTTGCTGCTGCTGTTCAGTCATTTCTGACTCCTTGTGACCCCATTTGGTTTTCTTGGCAAAGCTACTGAAGTGGTTTGCTTTTTCTTTCTCCAGTTCATTTTATAGATGAGGAAACTCAGGAAAATAGAATGAAGGGACTTGGCCAATGTCACACAGCCAGGAAATGTTTGAGGCTGGATTTGAGTTCTGATCCTTCTGACTCCAAGTGTGTCACTGTGCACCAGGTGCCTTACGTTTATGCTGCTGCTGTTTGTCCTTTGTTCTTGAAGAGGACCATAAGAAAGAAATGAATCAAGGAAAGAGGGAAGAAAGGAAAAAAGACAAGCCAGCAAGCTATGTTGTCCAGTTGACCACTTCCAGTTGGTTTCCCAGTGGGGCAGCTCTCCTCACAGAGGTCATATGTCCTTCGTTCTTGAAAAGGGCTATGACATCAGTGAGATGATGGAATGACAGGATTTAGGCCATATGCGCTCAGTGGTAAGATACAGATCAGAACAACCAGAGATGGCCTTCACATTTATGCTACTGTGATCCTCAAGTATGAAGCAGTTGCCACCATCTATCTCTGTTAGTGAAGGGATAATATGATGAAATGTCAAATCTTTTGAAGGATTGGGGGAAAAGTTTGGCTTTTTCTTCTAAAAGGATCCTAGATGAGTGGTCAAGATGCATGAAAGCTAGGGATTCTAAAACCTGGACATGAGAAGGAAGTGCATTTGCAAAGAATGGAGATGGGAGAGCCACAGGGTGTACTGTGGGAAGAACAGGAAAGAGACCAGGTAGAACCTGGGAGGGAGAGTCAGGTGGTCCTTATAAAACATTCCAAACTTAAAATGCCAAATAAAAGGAGCATTTCTTTTTTCATGCAGAACAGAAGAGGTTTGTACAGGAAATTGTGAATGGGAATTAAGGGTTAACAGAAAAGAGCCTGGATTATGAAAAGCCTTAAATTTGTGAATAGAGAAATTTGTATTTGACTTTGAAAGTAGTGAAAAGGCAAGCATTGGAGTTTATTAAATAGGAGGACAGTAGGGTCAGCTTTGTTTTAAGAAGCCTTGGCGATTTGGCAATCCATGTGAAAGCTGGATTGAAGAAGGGAGAGATGAAGAGGTCCAATTTGGAGTCTGTTGCAATGGTCTAAACGAGGGCTGTGAGTGAAGGTGATGAGGAGTAAACTCAGGTTCTAAACCGAGATAGGTCAGTTCCTTCTCTCTCTCTCCTTCCTTCCCCAAAGTAACCAAGGGCGGGGCTCGGCAGCAAAGGAATTTGCTACTTAATGCTGTATGGAAACAAAGCCTTTATTGATAGTAAAGGGATGGACGGGCATTTGGCCTTTCAGGAAGACCCAAACTGCCTGAAAGGGGGACATCAGTTGATGGGCATTTGGCTGGTATATACCAAATGCAAAGATTTCATTTTTCAGCCTTCTTTATATACATAACCAGAGTCATCAAAACAATGTTTGCACAGAGATGTTATCAAGAGGTTCTGGAGATATGCCAATAATACAAGAATTCTCTGTTGTAAATAAGACAGGAATTTTCTTATTATTATAAATAAGACAAATATTCTCTATTGTTATCTCCTTCAGTCTCTCCCCAAAAAAGGAATTTCCTGTTGGTGGTTTTGATCTTAAGCTATCTCCTTTCCAAATCTCATCAAAGGGAGGTAGATGCATGTGAAATACGAAGAGAAGAAGGTTCAAGAAGTGGGACCTCAGAATGACTTCTTTTCTCACTTTCATTCCTTGCAGTGTTAATCTCCTATACTGTTGATTACTGTGTTCTCACATTTCCCTCTTCCTCTTTTTCCGGATGGCACTTGAGAAAGCACGGGTTGTGGGCAAATGAGGACAACAGGAAAAAAAAAGGTTGGTATTTTTCTTATTCTGGAAGGCAGGAAGTAGCCATTAAGTGCTGCTTATGAAACTTCACCATGTGCCCATCAGCACCTCAGCTTTTGGAATAAAAGGTTCCCTTCTATTCTAAGAAATCATCCACAGAAAATCAAAAAAGCAATATTCCTAAAAGATTATGAGGACCTACTCAGAGTGCAATTACTACAGGATGCCCAGATGGGGAATGGTTTACTGGTGTTTCACAGTGCCCTCGTAATGTGGAGAGCAATTATGGACGGGACATTTGGGAATTTCTTTTAAAGAAACTGCCTCCTTTCAGGAGTTTAGAGTTTGTAAAACTTCAAATGAAATTCATGACTTAAAACAGTGATGTGTGGTGAGCTCCTTGATAAGAGATTCTCAAGAAGAATTGGTCCCACGTGTGACCTCTCAGAATCTTGGCCAGAATTTTATATAGCTGACCATAGAAGTTAGCTACATCTAGACAACACTGTGGTGATCCTTACGAGCCTCCAAAATGTGAAGGAAGATGGTTCTGATTTTGACAGGAAGATAAGATGCTTGCAATTGGTCCCACTTGACCCTAAGTCAGCAGGACCACAGATGATTGCCTCAATTTTTCTGCCAAGGGCTCAGTTACAATCATGACATACTAGTGACACAGGTTTTTTGACGGAGTGAATGAGTGGGTATTCCATAGTTATATGGGGTCCTCATGAATAAGAAACCCTGGGGGAATAGAATGGTTTTGTGAAGAACAACTTGAAGGTAGAAACTGGAGTTTTAGCAATCTGTGCATCAATCCATAATAAAAACAATAACCCCCTAGATCTTATAAGCATTGAGGAGAAAAAACTCTATCTGATAAGGTCTATAAATACCTTCTGCCTGCCTACCTTAAGCTGCCTGTCCTTTGCCAAGAAAACCCTGGTCATCCCTAACACATGTGGGATCTGCTAATGGCTGGGGGGAGGGCCTGTTCTTTGAATTGTGTAGAAATGAAGGTTTGGTCACCTTTTTGTGATAGAGTATTGGTTTGTAAGGATCTGTTCTTAGGTCCACTAGCTCAGTCAGAGCTTCTTAAACTTTTTTCTGCTTGCCACCTTTTTTTGCCAGAGAAATTTTATGCAACCCCAGGAATCATTTGCTGATAATAAATCATAACTTTGTGACTCCCACATTCAGTTGCATGACCTCATCTCAGGGCAAGCCCACAGGTTAAGAAGATATGTACCAGCTGAGATGGTAGCACTGAGATTTGTGGTCTCTTTAGGGGACATTAGACTAAAAAAAAATCACACAAGCTTAAAATACTAATTTTATGTCAACGTACATGGACAGTTGAACAGATACTGACTAGATTCTTAAATTTTTTTTATTGAAGGTTTTTATTTTCAAAACATATGCAAAGATAATTTTTCAACATTAATCCTGAAAAACCTTGTATTCCAATTTTCTTCCCTTCTCCCCATCCCCTCCTCTGGATGGCATATAATTTTATATATGTTAAAAATGGTAAAAAATATATGTTAAATTAATTATAGGCATATATATTTACACAATTATCTTGTTGCACAAGAAAAATCATCAAAAAGTAAAAAAAAAAATGAGGAAGAAAACAAAATTCAAGCAAACCCCAACAAAAAAAGTGAGAATGCTATGTTGTGATCCACACTCAGTTCCCACAGTGCTCTCTCTGGGTACAGATGGCTCTCTTCATCACAAGATCATTGGAAATGGCCTGAATCATCTCATTGTTGAAAAGAGCCACATCCATTAGAATTGATCATCATATCTTGTTGCTGTGTATAGTGATCTCCTGTTTCTGCTCATTTCACTCAGCATCAGTTCCTGTAAGTCTCTCCAGGCCTTTCTGAAATCATCTTGCTGGTCATTTCTTGCAGAACAATAATATTCTATGACATTCATACACAATAACTTATTCAACCATTCTCCAATTGATGGACATCCACTCAGTTTCCAGTTTCTTGCCACTACAAAAAGAGCTGCCACAAACATTTTTTCACATGTGAGTTCTTTCCCCTCCTTTATGATCGCTCTGGGATATAAGCCCAGTAGAAACATTGCTAGATCAAAGGCTATGCACAGTTTGATGACCCTTTGGGCATAGTTCCAAATTGTTCTCCAGAATGGGATTTGAACTCGGTCCTCTTGACTTCAGGGCTGGTGCTCTACCTACTGCGCCACCTAGCTGCCCCTACAATAGAGATTTGAAATTTAGTCCAGGTTCAGTACTCTTTCCATTTACCCATAATGTCTTTTGGGTAGAAAGTACATGGATACCATATTGATTTTTTTACTTCCTTATTGAGGCATTTCCACAAAGCAAATTTTTAGATATTTATTTCATGATATTCTACTAAGAAATGGTTTCTCTGCAGCCCCTTGGGGATCATAATGGATGTTTTTTCTCACATAAAATCTGGAGAACCTGGGTAGCTCTTTGATGAAAATGGAGAGGGAGAGTCTTTCAAGTCTTGAGATACTCCCTAGAAAGCACCTATTTTTCTAATTTAATCATCATCTAAAAGAAAATAATGCTGAGCATGTTGTGGTTCAGCAGAACTTGGCTATAACCTAGATTATCATTGACTGTTTTTTTACCCTCATCCCTCCCATAAAGGGTTATTCTTTGATTAGATTGTAGGCTTGTATTCTGAACATGTCAGCCAAACTTATAAATTTACAGGATGGTCATACAATTAGGAAGCGAAGTCATATCTACCAAAGTCATCTTCTCAGTTAGTTTAACAATTTTTATCTCTCTTTAGATGTGCCTCTTGGTAGGAATTTCATTAGTAGAGTAGTTAATGTATTTTTATTAATGGAAAAGGAAATTGTTTCTCCTGTACTTTGCCTCTGGGTTAAATTATCAGTTAACAATGACTTTCTCTGTCATATGTTCCACAACCCATCTTATCTCTTACCTTTATTAAACAAACAAATAAAACATGAACTATAGATAAGGAATATGTTAGTAAATATATAGGGAGCCAAGCTTTTCTCTTGATTCCTCTCCCCACCTCCTTAGGCCATACTTATCCCAGTGCAGGTGTTCCCATCCTACAGCATACATTCCCCTAAGGATGTATGGGAGATATTTTGATTTGCTTTTGGAAATGATTTTCAATTTCTTTTGCAAAAATGTTACATTCATTTTATTCTACATATTTTAATTTCAGAATAAAATAGACCACAATATACAGTACCCATCTACCCCCCTATATTGGGGTGGTGGAACAAGGAACTACATGGAGTACTGTTACTATATAATGGAGAACATCAGGAAAAAAACCAAAACAACAAAACGCTAGACATTGGTAGATAGAGCCAGACAGGATAGGACCTCTGCTGTTGCTGTGGGAAAGCACATTAGTCATAACATTTTTGGAGTGTACTTGAAGTATTCTTACTGAATGTGCTCAGACTTTAATTATTTTATTTTATATGTGCCTATGTATAGAAAACAGTAGAATTTATTTCTTTTAATATTGAAAAGGAAGTGCAGGAAGGTTTACTGAAATCCAAGGGCTTATGAGGACAGAAAAAGGTTAGGAAGCTCTGTTCTAGGTAAAGGTCAGTCTTTTTCTGACAGGATGGGAGAATTACTTAAGAGGTGGGGAGTGGGGCTGGGGTGGGATTCAGCACCATGGACAGCCACAGCTGACTTGGAGATTTTCCTCAGCTCCCTGAGGACAGAAGATAAGCTCTTCAGGTCTGCCAAGTCTCATACAAAGCTGCCTGCCTTGAACTGTGCTAGTCTCTGGATAGACAAGCACAGAGAACGAAGCAATCCCTACTTCCCATGAGCTTATGTTCTATTTAATTTGCTTGCTGAAGATTTAAAGCTCTTTACAAATATTACATCTTTTTCCTTGTCCCCTTCTCACCTTGTGCCGTCCCCTTTCAGGCAGAATGGTTAGTGTCAGAGACTTGGATTCTATACTTCCATTTCCTGTTTGTTATACTTTGGACAATCCATTTAACTTCTCTGGGACACACTTTCCTCATCTATAAAATGAGGGAGTTTTTCCTCATCTATAAAATGAGGGAATTGCACTCGATGAATTCAGGTCTATTCTAAATCTAGGCTAAAAAGCAGAAAGGGATTACATAATAGATGCAGTTCAGTGGTCCACCAGCAGGGAGCAGCAATGAGTATCAGAGGCCAGGATGGACATCTTGGCCATGACTTCCCTGCAACAGTAGCCCACTTAAGGACATCACCAGGCTAGTCAGAAAAGGACTCCCTGCTTTTTATTTACCCTACAAAAAATTAAACTGTGACTCAGAAATCTGTCTCCTGGTTGAGTTCACTTAGATACAAGGATCAAACTTTCAGCTCTCCTTTCAGCCACAGTCCACTTTCTGTCTAATGCCCTGACTTGGTGAAAACCAGAAATCTCCTGTTTTTATGTCAAGTGAAGGGAATAAAAATCACCGAATAAAGTTAGGAAACAGCAGACTTTATCAATCTTGGCACCTCTAAACCTTGTGCAATCAATCAATAAGCATTTGTTAAATGCTCATAACTACAACTAGCAGTTAGCATTTATATGGTGCTTTAAGGCTTCTGAAGTGCTTAACACATGCTATCAAATTTATTCCTCACAGAAACTCTGGAAGGTAGTGCTGCTGTTATTAACTTCATTTTACAGCTGGAGAAACTGAGGCAGAGAAAGATTAAATTATTGGCTCAGAGTTCCACAGCTAATCAGTGTCTGAAGAAGGGTTTGAAGCCAAATCTTATTGACTCCCAGTCCAGTTGTATACTTTACATCATCTGGCTGACACATGCTTAATAAATAGCTATTGATCTACTGACTCTAGTATATTACATGCAATGTGCTAAATGCTGAGGATACAAGGATAGGAAAAATCCCAATCCATTTCTTCTCAGAAAATTTAAATTCTAGTTGTTTTTATTTTTAAAATTTAATTTATTTAATCTTTTTGTCCCAGTTACTTTCAAAACCAAAAAAAAAAAAAAGTTTGTTTTTAAAGTGTTTGAGTTCTAGGTTATCTTCCTTACTCCCACCCACAATTAAGAAACCACCTGTGAAATTATACAAAACATTTCCATAAAAGTAAAGTTGTGGAAAAAACCCATAGATCTCCCATAGAAAAACCCATAGAAAAATTAAATTAGAAAAAGAGATATAAAGAAAGATAGAATGCTTAATTCTGTGTTCAGATACAATAATTTCCTTCTCTGGGTACTGATAAATTCTAGTTGGGAAGATGATATGTTAATGACTGGGTACCTACAATATGTACAGAGCTGTAGAAGATAACCTTAGAGGAAAGACTTGGAGCACCTTTGGAGACCAGGAAAGGCCTCCTCCAGAAGTTTGAGCTGATTCTGAAAGGAAATCAATACTTCCAAGAGGCAAAGGTGAGGAGGAAGAATATTCCAAGCATGGGGCAGAGCCCATGAAAAGGCATGGAGGTGGGAGGCTGTAGCAGAAAGATATCAGTATGGCCAGGTCATTGAAGATGTGCAAGGGGAGTCACATAGAAGAAGAATGAAAAAATAAACCAGGTTGTGAAGCTCTTTAAATGATAAAGCAAAAAGCTTTATTTTTGCTCTTAGGGATAATAGGGAACCTTTGAAATTTGTTAAGTCAGGAGGAAGGGTGATACATTCAGATCTGTACTTTAGAAAAACCACTTTGGCAGCTGTGTAAAGGTTGGGCTGTAATGGAGACAGATTTGAGGTAGGGAGTCTAGGTGAGAGATGAAGAGGGCCTAACCAAGTAGTAGTTATGGAAAGAGAGAGAAGTGGAATAAAATGAAAGACTGTGTAGAGGTAGAAAAGATATGTATGTGAGGGGAAAGGGAGTGGGAAGGGAGAGAGATAGAGAGAGGCAGACAGAGACAGAGAGACAGAGAGAGAGAAAGAGATAGACACAGAGAGACACAGAGACAGAGAGACAGAGAGACAGAGAGAAAGGAAAGGGGGGAGAGAGAGAGAGAGAGAGAGAGAGAGAGAGAGAGAGAGAGAGAGAGAGAGAGAGAGAGAGAGAGAGAGGAGAGAGAGAGAGAGAGAAATTTCCATAGTGTTCATTTTATTGTCTCAGACACTCTGGGACAAAGATGCCATTTTTACCCCCTTTTTATAGATAAGAAAACTGAGGCAGAGAAAAGTCAAGTGATTTGTGCAGAGCCCCCCAATCAAAAAACATCTGAGGCAGCATTTGATTTTAGGTCTTTCTGAGTCAAGGTTTAGCACTCTATCCATGGCATTAGCTAGCTGTTGAGTCATGTCACTCATGTCTGACTCTTTGTGACCTCATTTGGGGTTTTCTTGGCAAAAATACTGATTTGGTTTGCCATCTCCTTTTACAGATAAAGAAACTGATTGACAAACAGGATTAAGCACTTTGCCCAAGGTCACACAATTGGTGTCTGAGGCCAGATTTGAACTCCTAAAGATGTTCTAGCTGCTACACAGATTACAAATCTGGGTGACTGGAAGAATGATGGTTCCCTTGGCAATAATAGGGAAGTTTGGAAGGTTGGAAGAGGGATACATTGGAAAATAATGGTTTCTGTTTTATACATGTTGAGTTTGAGATGCTTATGGGACATCCACTTCAAAATATCCCCAAAGGGAACTGGTAATGTGGGATTGGAGTTGAGGAGAGAGAGACTAGAACTCATATGCATACACATATATATCTATATTATCATACATATACACATGCACATATATATTTATAAAATGTGGGAATCATTTACATAATGATGACAATCAAAATCATGAGAGCTGATGAGATCACTGGGAGAGAGAAAAGAGAAGAGGGATACCCACCAAGGGATGGGGCATTTGATTTTTCAGTCTATTAGATTCTTATTAAAGCCTATATTTCTTGCCATTATTCCAGAGGGTTCTTTTTAAAGCCATGAGTGTTATGTATCTCATAAATGTCAATTCACCTTCTAGATGGAAGAATGGGAAAAAATGAGCCCCTCTGTGCCATAGCCCTCAAAGGTTAGCAATGTAGGAGTCTGGGAGAGTCCCTAAGCAGCGTCCTGCCCTCTAGGTGCCTGATAGGGAAATGCTAGATCTTGACCATGAAAGGATGTACATTTCCAAAGATGTAATGCTGATGGATATGCTATTCCTTGTGTGTAAAGGATAGGAAGGTTAAATTGCAGAGACAGCCAAGTACATGGAGATCCCTATGGCTAGGAAGGAGATTAGCCCACAGTATCCCTGCTACTGTGGCCAGTTGGGGATCTGGGATTACTTTCCAATTGAGTTTTCTCTGCTCACTGGTGTGGGGGCTGCCTTTGAATTTCATGGTTGTATTCTGGAGAGCAATTTGGAACTGCCCATAAGGCTATAAAACTGTGCAAACCCTTTGCAGTCTCACTACTGGGTCTGTATCCCAAAGAGATCATAAAAAAGGGGTAAGGATCCATATGTACAAAAATGTTTTGCAGTGGCAAGGAACTGGAAACTGAGTGGATGCCCATCAATTGGAGAATGGCTGAGTAAATTATGGAATATTGTTCAGTAAGAAACAACCAGCAGTATGATTTCAGAAAAGCTAACAGCAAGATTATGGGTTGATCAACTATATGGACTTGGCTCATCTAACAATGCAGTGATTCAATTCCACTAGATTTGGGATGGAAAATTCCATCCCATCCAGAGAGAGAACTGAGACAAGGAGAAGTAGAAATGTGAGAGACTGAATGTGGTTTTAAAGCATATATTTTCACCTTTTTGTTTTCCTTATGATTTTTTCCCATTTGGTCTGATTTTTTTTTCTTGCACAACATGACAAATATGAAAATATGTTTAAAAGGATTGTATATATTTAATCTAAATCAGATTGCTCTCCTCTTGGGGAGGAAGGAAGTGAGGAAGGAAAGGAGAAAAATTTGGAAAACTAAAATCTTACAAAAATGAATGCTGGAAACTATCTTTACATGTATTTGGAAAAATAAAATACCATTGAGGAAAAAAAAGAATTTCATGGTTTTTTTGTCCATGGGTGAGCATCTGCATATGAAGAAAAAACTCACAACACAGCCTCCTTTTGGGAGTGTTTATAATGAGATCTTGGGCAAATCACATCATCTCAAGCCAAGGATTTCTGAGAACATAAGAAAATGCTTAAGGTGGGTTCTTTGCATCAAGCTTTAGGTAGAATACATGAACTGCAAAGTGCTTCAGGGTTATTCTTCTTTAATATATTTATTAATTCAATAAATGCATAGATAGCAGTCATCAAATTGCTAGTACAGAGGAGACCTAGAAAGATAGAATCAGAATTTAAAGATGTTATTAGCCAGTACATTGGTCTAAATTTAATAAAGTGAAACTTAAGGATAAATGTAAAGCTTATGTTTGTTTGGATTTTAAAACATTGATTTCATAAATACAAAATGAGGGAGGAATGATCAGTTTGCAGTTTATCTGAAAAGAATCTAGGGGTTTTGGTCATCCACAAGCTCAATATGTGTGACACAGCCCCGCCAAAATGCCCAGAGAGAAGGAATGGTTCTGACATCCTCTGACCTGGCTAGAATATATTCATGTGTTTTGGGTGTCACATTTTATGAAGGAAACCGATCATCCATCTGTGAGTGTTCAAAGGGGGCAAAAACTTAACACTTACTAGCTGCATGATCCTGAACAAGTCATTTAACCCCAATTTCCTGACAAACACTTTCCCCCCAAAGTGATTAATTGGTACCATATTCCATGGAACTTATGTTTGAACATGACCAGAACTGCATTGGGCCCATGCCAGACTGTCAAAGTGACAAAGAGCCTGGAGTTAATGCTATTTGAAGATGAGTTGGAACTATGGGTGTTTCCTTTGAATCTATTGAAAGTCTTAAAATATTTGTGAAATAGCTTTTGCTTTTTTAAAAAAAGGATACACTCCCATTGTTTCAATCTATTCTATAGATCCCAGCTTCTTAAACTATGGTTTGTGACCCTACATAGTCTCATAACTGAATGTGGGGGTCATAAATTTATAATTTATCAGTTTTATATGCCTTTATATACTTGGGGATCACATAAAAATTTCTCTGATAAAAAAGGGTCGTGAGTGGAAAAATTTCAAGAAATCCTGCTCTAGATCCCCATCAGCAATGAATTATTGCTGAGCAACAGTGTGTGTGTTGTTCTTTGTGAAGCCATTCTCAAAGGGTGATCCCCAGCTTTCTGGAGATCCTTTCAGGGAGTCCATGAGGTCAAAACGGTTTTCACAATAATTCTAAGACATCATTTGCCTGTTAAAATACTCCTCTCTTTTTTCCAGCTACATATCTAGCTGGACTGCCTTTGTATATGTCAGTCAAAACAACATATTGCTTCAGATTTTAATGCAGAACAGATAGGAATTATTGTATGCCTGTGAAATCTAATAGTATACTGGCACCGTGCCAAGCAACCGAATCACTTGCATTTGAATTGTCTTTGCAAGATAGCGAAGATCACTTGGCACGATAAGGTACCAGACCCTGAAGTCCTTCTCAAACTAAACTGCCCAGCATTTCAAAAAAAAGTTATTCATGTTAACACAATGGCTAAAGGGCAGTTAGCTGGTCTAATAGATAGAGATTTGAGCATACAGTCAGGAAGCCTCATATATTTCTAACTGTGTGACCCTGGGCAACTTGCTTAACTCTGTTTACCTCAGTTTCCTGCTCTGTAAAATGAGTTGGAGAAGGAAGTAGCAAACCACTTCAGTATTTTTGACAAGAAAACTCAAGTAAATTCACAGAGTCAGACGTGACTGAAACAATTAAACAGTGGGCTTACTGTTATTATTTTAAAAATAAATAAATATCAAAATGATTAGTTTCCATTTCTATCACAGTAAATCAATAAATATAACCCACATAAACAAAAGTTCTTTGGGATTCTCAATCACTTCTGAAAATGTAAAGGGATCCTGAGAACAAAAAAAATTGGAAATCAGTGATATTGAAATTAATTGGAAGGGGACAGCTAGATGGTGGAGTGGATAGAGCACTAGCCTTGGAGTCAGGAGGACCCGAGTTCAAATCTAGCTTCAGACACTTAACACTTACTAGCTGCATGATCCTGAACAAGTCACTTAACCCCAATTTCCTGACAAACACTTTTCCCCAAAATCGATTAATTGGTACCATATTCCATGGAACTTATGTTTGAACATGACCAGAACTGCATTGGGCCCACGCCAGACTGGAGTTCTAGAAGAAGCTGACACAATCTTTCAGAACCCAGCCTTGGGAAGTTCCTTGCCATAATGAGGCACCAGAATCAAATTCTAGTATTCTTGTATATTGCCCAGAGTCAAAATTTCATATAGCAGTTAATATTTAAAAAAATTTTTTTTGGTGTTAGGGCCAGTCAATTTCTGAATTGTTTAATTATTTTAATTGTTAGTACTTTGTGATAATTCATATGAGAAATTCATATATAATTCATATAATGTCACATTCTTCTGATGCATGCACACCAGTAGGCAAAATTACATCTCTTTGTGGTGTTTTAATTTTGTCTAAGCAGTTGAAGACAAACAACTTTGACCATAGGCAAAAGTTTAACACTGACAGAATTTATTGGTGCCTTCAGACCTCTCCTTCCAAGTATTAGACTAACTTCATTGCTTTATTATTATTATAATTTGTAGGATAAAATCTTAATAGGTCAGTGATATGTTGCATTGGACAAATTCATGATTTAAATATCCATACTATTTTTATGGACAAGTTGGAAGTGGATTGGTTGTTCATTATACGGAGTGAATTGGGATATTATAACTTATTGAATAATAAGCATACTTAAAAGAAATTAGTGGTTCAACTTGAAGGTTGAAGGTGAAAACAAAAGGAGGAGGGATACTCTTATCTGGCTCCAACCTAGGGGATTTGGGAAGGTTACAACTTTTTTTTTTTTTTTTTTTTTTCCCTGAAGCAATCCCTGAGGCAATTGTCCAAGCTCACATAGATAAGTATCCAGAGTCTGTCCTCCAGACTCCAGGGCTGAGGTGCTATCCACTGTACTATAGCTGCCCCAAAGCCGTAGCTTTCACAGAATTCTCTTCTTTCCTTCCCCTAAGCAATTCTTACTCTGTGCTCTCCATCCCCCACAAAGAACTTTCTCTGTAGATGTGAAGGGGTGGTGAGAGTAGCAAAAGAAAAAAGTGATTGAATAAACATAACTTGACTAGCCTTCTTCTAGGAAGCAAATGATGCTCTAGCTTGAGGGTAGAGAGTTCATGGATTTTCACAAACTTTATCAGAAAAATTATTATCAAATTGATATGATTCTCATTGTGAGCTCAGAGCCCCTAACTAGGATTACAATAGAAACCCATGTACTTTTAGACAAAGCCGTTGCCTCTCTGATTTTTCTGTATACCAGTAACAACACTACCCCCTTTCCCTTAAATCTCCATTTGCAATTAAGAATACATATGAATAGGGGGCTGCTAGCCTGCTCAGTGGAAGGAGCATCACCCCTGAAGTCAGGAGGACCTGAGCTCAAATTTGGCCTCAGACACTTAATACTTCCTAGGTGTGTGACCCAATTGCCTCAGCAAAAATAACTAACTAACTAACTAATAATAATAATAATAACAATAAATAATTCATTTTTATATGGAGTAGGAGACTTTAAATTATTAATTAAATCAAGAATTTTAAGCAAAATTAAAAATCAGAGAAACTTTGTAAATTGTTCATCTTGGGCAGAGGAATGGAGAAAGAAAGGAAATTAAGATACATCACCATCTTTTTTTGATTTCCCAGGAATAAAGTTCAATCAGTCTTCCTAATATGTTTTAGTCATACTCGTAATTAGGGGGCCAATAAGTAGCAGCTCCCAACAACAATGGGATCATATTGTAAAGTGTCTTGGAGCTTCCCTTATACCCCCAGTTTTGTATGTGCCTCAATGCATATCCTTCTGCCAGTGAAACTTTATGGGTCTTTTCTTTCATGTCGACCTTTCTCTCATTTGAAGAATCCAGATAAAGTTCCATTCTGACTAGCAGCATTTCAACTCCCATCATTCTGTTCCTCTAATCAATAGATAATAAGTATTTCTTAAATGCTTATTATATTCTACTAAGTACAGGAGTACAAAGACAGAATCCAGTCCATCAGGGAACAAGCATTTATTTAGTGCCATATATTTACATATATAATGTTTGTATATCAATAAGTCTATATTATATATTGCATATGTGTGTGTATGTCTGTGTCTATACAAACAACAAATGAATTTGGATATGATCTAATTTTATCTCCACATCAGCCCTGGGAGGTAGATATTATTATACCCACTTTACAGATGAAGAAAGTATCTCCTGTGCCATCTAGTGGTCTTACTAATAATTTCTGAAGCATTAACTATTTAATTACATTCATGTACCATAAGTTTGTTTAGCCATTCGTCAGTCCGTGGGCATCTACTTTGTTTCTGATTCATTGCTATTATGGAAAATTCTGTTTATAAATATTTTGTTGTATATAGAAACTTTCTGTCAAGTCATTGACCTCCTTAGAAAATTTGCCTAGCAGTGAGATCTTTGGGTCAATAGGTGTGGACATTTTAATCACTTTCTCATACCAGATGACTTCTAACATTCATTCTGACCCTTAAGAGTCCATGATTTTATGATCTTTTTTTTTTTCACCTGTTTCAGAGGTGAAATATCCTCTCTTGAATGGTATAGCTCTTTCTAAGAAAGATGACTGGAATATTCAGCATCATCAGATCAACAGAGACTCGGGCCATGAGGATATGATCAGCTAGTTAACTAGCATTTAATAAGCACCTACTATGTGTTAGGTTCGACTAAGCAGTAGAAATGTGGTAGAGGTAGTGGTGATGGTAGTGGAAAGTACAACAAGCTCAGGGAAGGATGAGGAAACTGAAGAAGGTGGAGATTTAGAGCAGAGATCAGTGGTTGAGATATGTAGGTTAAAAGGAGAGAAATTCATCTCCTTCCTTTCTCAGGTCTGTTTCTTTTAGGGAATGTCTTGATGGAAGCCACAGGTATTACCCATTTCTCTTACAGAACAACAAGAAAATACAGGATGGAGTCCCAGGGAGTAGAAGAATCCTTTAGCTAGTCATAGCTTTGGGAAAAGCCAGAGTTTGTTTATATGACAGTGGATTGGGTAAACAGAGCTTTAACTGCCTAGGAGCAGCTAGAGTCCATATTGTGAGCAGCTTTAGCCTGCTTTCCTCCTCCTTGTGCTTTCCCTCCCCCCATTCTATATTTTGGTGATTGTACTTTTGAATATTCACAGTCTCATGTCTCAGGTTCTAAAAATTGGGTCCTTTGAGACCTAGGACACCTTTTGAATAAAATGGGGGATGGGGAGAAAGTCAGTCAAGCAGGGTGTTCAAGGACAATTTGATGAATGCGTGAATAAAAAAGCATCTCTAAAATGGTTATGATGAGCCAAACACTACACTCAGCATGAGGGATACAAACAGAAAAAAATGAGACAGTCCCAATTCTCTTTTATTGGGAGAGAAGACAGCTATAAAAGAATTCAGCTGCAAGGTCACTAGACACAAGAAAGGTTAAGAACTCTTGGATGAGACCCAGTGTTAGTTGTTGTTGAGTCACTGCACTCGTGTCTCATGTCTTGTGACCCCATTTGCAGCTTTCTTGGCAAAGGTACTGGAGGGTTTGCCATTTCTTTCTCCAGCTCACTTTATAGATGAGGAAACTGAGGCAAATGAGATTAAGTGTCTTATAAAGGGTCATACAGCTAGGACGTGTCTGAGACCACATTCAAATTCAAGTGAGTCTTCCCGATTCTAAGCTCAGTGCTCTACCCACTGTTCCACTTAGCTGCCCCTCAGTATTGAGTAGGAAGGTTTTGATGTGTAGCACATCTGAATAATTGCTTAATACTCTTGTGATCCTGAACAGTTCATTACTATGGAAAATCATTTAATATCAATAGTTTCTTTGTGGATGATATGTCTGCACATAACAGGCGACCAGCATTTCAGAAGATTTACTTGGGTGAATCATATTATTGAGATGAGGTTTCTTCCTCCTGATTCAGATTATGACTCCATGCTCCAATCATCATTGGCTGTCATGTCAAAAATCTTGATCAATTTGTGACTTAGCAAGTCAAGACATTTATATCACAAACTATGAGATGGGCTCAGACTTTCTGGCTTGGTGTAGGGCCTGCCAGGATTTTTTAGTCTGCTGGCATTGATTTCAAGATAGGGTCATCTCCACAAAACAATGAGATATCCCGGTAAGACTTATTGGAAGTTCAGAAGAATAAAAATTATAAATAGCTCAAAGGGTAATGAGAAGCTAGAATAAGGGCATAAGTAGGCTGTGATGTGGCCAACAGTGACTTCTTCCCCAAGTCCTATTCACAAAAGCTGTCAAGAACATGTGTGATGGGTAAAGGAGCTTGGCAGATCCTGTAGTGAGAATGAGAGACATTAATAGTCCAATGTGAAGGGTGGGTGTATACTACTCTGGAGGAATTTTTGGGGGAAAATGGAAACCCTGGATGAGAATGCTTGGTTGGAAAGAGAACTCATCTATCAAACTACTAAAATAATACAAGCAATGGTATAATCATGAGGTTGTTGTGAGGAAAGAGCTTTACCAATTGTAAAGGGCCTTACATACACTATATAAATCTGGGAGGATATTATCATTCTATTTGTAATTTTTTTGATTACAAAAGCCAACAATCATTTGTGCTCATTATTCAGTGAAATAATGCATAATTATTAATAATAAAAGTAATAATTAATAATAATGTTAATTAATAAAATTAATGCATCATGCAGATTAGGCCCCATTAATGCAGTTTTAGACCATGGTTATACTCCTTGGTCCTCCCTTGCACACAGGATAAAGTCCAACTATTGTGCTTTGATTATGGATGAAAAAAATAACCCAGCAATGCTGCTGTATATATATATATATATAAGGATTAACAAAAGAGGGCATATACACTGATCAACAGAAAAGCAGCTATAGTAATTTCATTTTCATATGAATATCTGTAGGCTATCCACTAGGGCTTTGAACATAATTATTCTTGATATTCGATAATAGGCTCTGGAAACAATGTGTAAAAGGAAAACCATTGATTGTCCCCAAATGCAAGGGACTTCCAGTCTCATTCAGTTTGCTGAGGCATATTTGGAAATAAATCAAAATATACTTAGTTGAATTTTAAAATCTGTTTAATCTTTGAATATCTGTAATAACAATAAATCTTTAAATATGTTAACAATAAATAAGCATAAATATTTAGTTTAATATTTGTAATAACTGTAAATCTTTAAATATGTTAATAACAATAAATAAACATGTAAATATATAGTCATAGTTTAAATTTGTTTAATATTTTAACATTTGTAATAATGATAAATCTTTAAATATGATAATAAATAAACAAATATATATGCATCTCTACATATATTAATAATAAATATTAGGCACTTACTAAGTGCCTCTTTTAAATAATTCCTACTCCTAAAGAGCTTACATTATAATGGAAGAGACAACATATACATTTATATTAGTAAATAAAGAATAAATATCCATTGAATACATACAAATGCATTTGGAGTAGGTAACTATAAGGTACTTTGGAAGAAAGGACACTTGCAGTCAGGAAGATCAGGCAGAAGACAGTGCCTGAGCTGTATCTTAAAGGGAGAAAGGGCTCTATGAAGGAGAAATAAGATAGTAGGAATAATATTTATGCTGTCAGAGGGTTGTGGCAAGGGAGTCACTTTGCAACCTCAAGGTGCTATGTATAAATATAAGTTATTAACATCATCATTACTACCATCACCATCCATTTGATTTCTCACATAGAGCCTTAAAAGCTGTCCAAATGGTGTCCAAGTCACTCTTTTACTGAGATATGCTATTTAATCCAATGGTACAGGAAGGCAGATTTCACCTGAAGTATAAGGGAAAACAGACAGCCTGGAGAGTCCTCCATCACCAGAGAGCTTTACTTATGGAAATGATGAAGACAGGATTCAGACTTTGGAGAAGTGACAAACTAGTCTGTCCTCTAAGATCTTTAACAATTTGTGGATTCTTAACCCAATTTTTCTAACGTCTAGACAAGAGCTCTTTTCAGAGAGGAGACCATTGCTTTTGCATAGGGAGTCAGTTATCCCTCCCCTTGCCCCTTGGTGCACCAGAGCTGGGTAGGTGATGGTCGTTTTGTTATCCTGCTCTTTCCATACACTAAGGTCCTGGCACTGTATTGGATTAACACACAAATGTACAGATATTTGCATCATTTGTTTTCATACAGCACCTGTCAGCCCTCACCTGGAGTACTGTGTTCAGTTCTGGGCACAAGAATTTAAAAAGGGTACTGAGCAGTAGCAAGGATACCGAATAAGCAGTTCTGATAAGTTCAGAAGAGAGCAGTGAAGATTTTCAGGATAGGTTGAAAAAAGGGGGATATTTAGTCTGGAGAAGAAACAAAAAGGGGACATTACAGTTCTGTTCATGCATTTGAAATCCTGCTCTATGGAGGAGGGATTAGACTTTTTCTCCATGGTCCCAGAGTCCTGAATCAAAGGGTGGTAGTCAGAATTTTGGCTTGGTATCAGGGAAAAAAAACTAATAAACTTCTTAATAATTAAAGATGTCTCATAGTGGAATAGGCTACCTCTAGGGGAGACAGATTTCCCTTCCTTGGAGATTTGTCAGGAATAATATCTTATAGTCAAAATTCTTTTCTGCACAAGTTAGCCTACTTATCTTTTGAGGGTCTCACTCTTAATTCTGTGATTCCAGAATTCAGAGTCTCAAAATGTTGTATTGAAATGATCATACCATTACCGCTTCCTGTTGAGGTGGAAAAAAGATCGGAATTGTTGTCTACTTTAAAGATGCTGAATTCAGATGTATTACCTTGCTAAACATCTTAGCAAACACAGATGGGAAGAGAAGCCTGAAGTTTTCCAAGTGACAGGCAAAAAGATTCTGAAATTTCTGATTTCACTGTATATATTTCTCAATTTCTCTCATTACTCACTTAACTTCTCCATAATATAATTAGAATAATATCAACATCTCCAATGAGATTGCTCTCATGGTTACGGTCAGTAATAGTCTGCTTCATAAAACTGCAACAGAGAATGCTAATTAAAATGATTAGCCCTCTGTAAAATACAGGGTGTTCTCCAAATAATAAATAAGAATCGTGAGTTAGTGTTGAGTTCACTGGACTCTTGTAACTCCTTCACAAACATTCATTTAGAATAACAAGGACTCATCCCAAAGTCATATGCATGGTACATGCCTAAGAGTAAAAGATTTGGTTTCATCATGTACATAGTACATACCATCATTTTACAGATAAACTACAGCAGTGTGATTTAGTGGAAAGTAGGGTGGTCTTGTAGTAAGGACGTGTTTTCACATCCTACCTCCAAAACTTACTTTTGGAATGACCTTGGACAAGCAGTTTTCACATCTACAAAATGAGTAAGGTAGAAAACAAGGTCCTCTCCCAGCTCTAAGTACCTGATCATCTGACAAGAGCATGATGGAGGTTTTCCTCCTCTGAAAGCCTGTGCTTTTATTCATCTACCACTAGGAATTCAATGAGAGCAGGGAGTCCTTTTGCCAAGAAGACCAGCTCATCTTCCCTGACATCAGTAGCCAGAAACAATCCTGGATAGGCAAGAGAGGCAAAGGTGCTGTAATTCCCATTTGTCGTCCAGTAGAAGAGGAATTGGCTAGTAGAGTCAAGGGTGGTGGGCGTCTTGGGGAGTTCCTTCAGGAAAAAACACACCATGGTTTTTAAGTGAACAGGTGAAGGCAGAAGAAGAAAGAAAATTGACTTTGTCCTGGGATGTCCGCCCTCCCAGATGGAGTGTTCTCTCCCCGTATAATGGCAAATTGATTCTTAGTGATGGATTTCAGCACTTGGATAAGTTGCACTTAATCAGATTCCCTTGTAAAGAAGGAAGAATAGGGGCAACTAGGTGGTACAGTGGTTAGAGCACCAGCCCTGAAGTCAGGAGGACTTGAGTTTAAATTCAGCCTCAGACACTAAACATGTCTTAGCTGTGTGACCCTGGGCAAGTCACTTAACCCCAATTGTCTCAGCCAAAAAAAAAAAAAAAAAAAAAAAAAAAAAAGGGAGAATGGTGAAAAGGGCTGTCAGGGGATGTGGTAGGTGGGCATAGGGAAGTAGGAGCACCACACCCTATTTTTGTGCCACAGAAAGCAGTAATTTTGGAATTGATGACTAAAATATCTCTAAAAATCTTAACTGCTGAATATATAGGACAAAGGAAAGTAGGAGAGGGGTCCAGGACTCAGCTGCTAGTGTTGTCTCTTTATATCCAATGTTATCTTTTTCATGGAGAACCTGAGGGATGGAAACGTCTTTTTCCTTGTTTCCGTCTCCCAGCTTCCCTGATTCCCTTCAGTTCTCAGCCCCAAACCCATATTCTGCAAGAGGCCCTTTTTGTTCTTTCTAAATTCTAAGGTCTTTAAAGATTCTATCCAATTTACCCCATATATGTAAAATGTTTCCCCATGCTGTCTCTTCCATGAATAAAAGCATGTAGGACAGTATCTGGCACAGAGTAAGTGCTTAATAAATGCTTGTTAACTTGGCTCGAGAGGAGTAGCCATCTTTAATAGTTTTAGAGAGCAGCTATCTAGGGTAGAAACAGCAAGGGCTGCCTCAAGTAGGACTGGGATTGGGGGTTCAGCTCTGAGCTTGGGGTCTTCAATGTGGGTCACAGCTTTATTCATTTATCAAATATTTATCGAGAGTTTTCTGTGTCCCAGATACTGGGCAAACTCACATGTACTCTCATGGAGTTTACAATGTGAGAGAAATTGGAACAGGCTGCTTAGTAATTTTAAATAGTATATTTTAAATGATTAACCAATTAATTAATTAAATAGTATATAAATTAATTTAAATCAAATAAATTAATTAAATAATAAAAAATAAAAAATTAATAATTATAGATAATATTAAACAAATTAAATAATAATAAATTGATTAATTAAATAAATTAAAATTAAATTGAATAGTATACAAATAGTATATCTTGCAGCATTTCATACCAAGAAAATCTTCCCCTAAGTTAGGATGAGGTTATAGGAAGGTAGGGGCAGCTAAGTGGTGCAGTGAATAGAGTGCTAGGTATGGAATTAGGAAGACCCATCCTTGTGAGTTCAAATATGGCCTCAGACACTTATTAGCTGTGGGACCCTGGGCATGTCACTTAGCCCTATTTGCCTCAGTTTCAGCTGTAAAATGAGCTGGAGAAAGCAATGGCACATTACTCTAATATCTTTGTGAAGAAAACCCCAAATAAGGTCATGATGAGTCAGACAGAACTGAAAAACGACCCAAAATATATGAGGATAATTTTGTTACGGGAGTCCTTACCACCCCATGTGTAACTGGTCAGCCTCTAGTAGCCTTCTAGGGAGTTTGGGAAGTAAATGTTAAGCCATTATAGGCTTATTTTATTATAGCTCCTTTAGGAGAAAGTTGGGTGAGTTCTGCCCATCATCTCCATCTGCTGAGAGTATGACTGAAACTCATTTACCATAAAATTGGCCAAATCTAGGTTATTATTAGCAAGAAAGACTGTGGGAACTGAGGTGGATTACAACATAACATTTGACTCTTTTTGTTGTGGTTTGCTTTAATTTTATTTTCTTTTTCATTTTTAAATCTGATTTTTCTTGTGCAGCAAGATAATTGTATAAATATGTATGCCTATTTTGGATTTAACATATATTGGATTACCTGCCATCTAGGGGAGAAGGTGGGGGATGGAGGGGAAATTGGAAGACAAGGTTCAATGTTGAAAAAATTATCCTTGCATATGTTTTGAAAATAAAATTTCAATGAAAAAAAAAGAGAAAAAATAAATTATTTATCAAAAGCTTTGGTAAAAATCTAATTAAGCATTATTGGCCAAATTTTGGTCATCTACTACTTTAGTAGAAGGAGAATGGTCTGGTGTGACCTGTTCCTGGGGAAACCCTAATGGTTCTTCATAATTACTGCTTCCCTATCTAACTATTCACCAACCGTGCTAGAAGATGGAGAGATGTAGAATAAGTGAACATAGAATCAAATGGATTTAGGTTGATGGGATTAGGATCTAAAGGGAGGTTAGAGCATTAGACCGAATCCAATAAAATTAACTTTAGTGGGGATGGTTAAATGACAGTCCTGAAACTTGGCTCTCCCAAGATGGGAGAAGCAGAGTTAGACAAGTAGCTCTTCTGACAAAAGTCTGAGAGCTTTAGCGGCCGTTAGGTTCAACATGAGTCTATGGGGTGATGAGGCGGCCACAAAAAACTTAGGAGAGATAGGACTTCCTGGAACAGGAGGAGATCCTACCCCTACTAGTGCCAGACCTCACCTGGACCTCTATGTGCAGCTCTGGGCACTCAAACTTAAGGACATTGGTTATGTGGGAAGCCAGGCAAGATGGGAAAGGGTCTTGAGGCCATGGAATATAAGGATTGGTTCAAAGAACTAGGGATTTTCTGTTGGTTTGTTTTTGGCTCCTCTGTCACCTTCCTGACCAATACCGAGCTGGCTGCCCTCTGAAATTCCTGGATGTTCTGAAACTTAGTTCAGTCTAAAAAAATAACTTAGTTCTGTCTAATCTTGGTGTAAAGAGACTGAAGGGGCTTCGTGGGCAACTCACTCAACCATTTCAGATTTTAATGATGTAGAGAGTGCAAAAGGAAGGGAGATAACTGAAGATGATTGCAAAGGAGGGAACCAGGGCTCTTTTTTATTTTTGCTTCTTGCTTTTATTTATTTATTTTTTTTTGTTAGAGATAATAGGGGTAAGATGACTTGCCAGTGTCACACGACTAGTAAATATCCGAGGCTGGATTTGCACTCAGGCCCTCTGCTCTATCCACTATCTCACCTCGCTGCCTCTCATTTGTTTTAAGAATAATGTCAAGAATACAAAGTCAGGGGCACAGTAGGGATTGCTCACCTGTAGCTCTATAGGCTTATTTTCCCCTTTTCCCATCACAAACAATTGCGTGTTTGCGAGCCTTAAAGTCACGGCGACTCCATAATTTGGTGCAGGTTGGAGGGTTAAGTATCTTCCTATGTCAAACACTCCTAGGGGGAAAAAGAACAAGGAAAAAAATGAAATCACTGAAAAACAAAAACAAAAACAAAAGCTCAGATTTCATAAAAGCTGGGAAGGCAGCTAGGTGGCACCATAGTGCACAGTACTGGCCCGGGGCTCAGAACACTCATTCCCACGTTCAGCCTCACGTACTTACTAGCAACGTGATCCTGGTCAAGTCACTTTACCCTCGGTTTCCTCATCTGTAAATGAGCCCCAAATGGCAAATATCCCCAGTGTCTTTGTCAGAAAGACCCCAATGGGGCCACAGCGAGTGGGACATGACTGAAAAATGACTGAACAAGATAATGGCCAGCAGTTCCATGGAGGTTCAAGGTTTGTAAAAACACTTTACAGATGGCACTTTGTTCCATCCTCAAATTACCAAGTGAAGTTGATGTTATTATTATCCCCATTTTGCAAATGAAGAAACTGAGGCAAAAAAAATTAAGTGACTTTCCCTGGTGAGATGCTAAGAAATCAGACTCAAAACTGGGTCTTCTTGATTCCAAGAGCAGCCTTGATTTCTCCACGAAGCTACCTGCTAGAGTTATAAAGGCTATCTTCATAACTAAATTATAAACTACCGAGTTTTCTTCATCCCCCAGAGCACTTTGCCATTGTTGTTGTTGAGTCATTTAAATCATATCTGACTCTTTGTGATCCCGTTTGGGGTTTTCTTGGCAAAGATACTGGGGTGATCGTCCATTTCCTTCTCCAATGTGTCCCCATTTTATAGATTAAGCAAATAGAGGTGAACTGCCCTGGTCATAGTCACGTAGTACGTCATGAGATAATACCTGGGATAGGATTTCATCCAAATTTGAAAATGAGCAGGGACAAAGCTAAGGACCCAGAGAGAACTCTATTTTGAAAAGATATTGAGAGACCAGAGAAAAAAAAGCAAGTAGGACATATCAGTTACCTTCAGGTGTTTCGCCTTGGATGGGAACAGCTCTGAGGTGATTTTCTTTTTGCAATATACCGCGATTGTCTTGGTCACTTATTGCCTGGTTGAGTAAATAGGACTGGAAAGTGTACTCCAGTTTGTTTTGAAAGTTGGAGGCAGAGATGAGTCTGATTACATCTGGAAAACACAAGCATCCTTAATACTTTGTCCCCAGTAAACATCATGGACTCCAAGCATTTTAGAACTGGGAAGGACTTTAAAAACCAATCAGTTCAATCTCCTTATTTTAGCAATAAGCTTCAATGTCTTTTCCAAAGGCACCTAGCTAGACAGCATTTAACCCAATGCCTGGATATATACAGTAGGGATTTAATAAGTGCACCTTGACTTGAATAGGACAGCGACAGAGCCACAACAAGAGTTCTGGTGCTTGTGAACTCTACTTTTCCATTAATTTTGGCCTTGTCTTAAGCTCTAGTTAACAAATTTCTTCATCATGAGACTATTTGTGAAATTCACTTTATTCTGAGTTGACCAAGGACTTGCAAAAACATCTCATTCAAAGTTAAGTGACATGTCCAAGGTCACAAGTAGTTTCTCTATTCTATTGTGCTGCCTGTCCATGGTCTTCTGGGACCTGATCCTTAATTTAAAAAAAGAAAATGGTACTCATGACTAACAACCCATCTTCTCTCGCCTATTTTTGGAAAAGAAACTAGTAATATTGAAAATGGTAACAATTCAGACAACTTTATCCAATGAGACTCTGATGGCTAATATCAAATGAGGCAATAAAAATTCAAAGGTGTTGCTGAGGAAGGATGTCTAGTGAAGGAATTGTACTGTTGCATTAAGCCCTGGTATGATGCAGAGATTCCTATATAAATTCTATAATTGTCCAGAAAAAAATTGGTTGAGCTTTCAATTATCGAGGCTGAGTTTCTCAACTAGTAAAAAAATATGGATACATAGCTTCTCATCCAGGCTTATTTACAATTAGATGGACAGCTTATGGGGCTTGTCCATCAGGACATATATCTTGAACATATGCTGGGAATGGACAATGGAATGGAACAAGACTGGAAGAGTAGAACAGATTGGATAGCCTTTGGAAAATTGAACCAAATTTTTATTGACCCCCTCATCCTAAAAGTGTGTGTAAGATCATTTAGAAAAATCAGCATCCTTCTAATGATGCTGTATTATTATAAGTCATGGGATTCAGTCATATCTGAAAAACTAAAATTGTGAATCACCCAAAGAAAAATTGTGAAGCACTTTATGTCAATTATAATATATCACAATGTGCACTACCTACCTACTCTATCATCTATTTATCTATCATCTATTTACATCTATCTATCTATTTATTTAAATTTGGAAACCTGATTGCTTATCCGCCTACAATTCAGAACTCCTGAACACAAGACAGCTCTTTGGGAGAACACTGGATTTGGAATCAGAAGAAGTAGAATGTAATCCTGATTTTTCTCATTACCACCTGTGTGACCTTAAGAGAGTCATCTACATTCTCTGCTCTGAGTTTCTCTATTTATAAAATGAAAAGTTTAATGGCCTCAGGGCCCATTCCCAACCTTAAAGGTATGGCCCCATGACGGTTGCTTGATAGATGAAAGAAAACAAAAGTGGGTCAATCAGGTACTGAGGGTGAAGAATGATTGATAGAGAACCACTAGTGCAATGTCAAAGAGATCTAGAAGAAAGCTTCTCAGCATGTAGAGGAGGGCTCCCAGATGGAGAATCTGAGTTGACTTAGCCAAAAGTCACATGGGATGAGGTACACACCCTTAGAGAGAGTACCCTCATCAATGAGCTCACAGAATCATCAGCATTTCCAAATGAATCTTCTCTGGGGAATTATTAATTACTCCAGTAAGCATCTTAAGAATGTAAGCATTGAGAAGGTACAGATCATGCTGCTTTAGGTGGAATCTAGCACACTAGCCACTAGGGAATTAATACATAAAGGTCAGCTTCCTTTTATGAAGTAGCTTCAGGGTTTGTTTGTTTGTTTTAATTCAACTCAATTCAATAAATATTTATTAAGTGCTTCTGTGTGCAAGAGGGTCTTGAGAATATAAAGTCAGACATGTAAAAAAAATCTTTTAAGAAGCTTAATTTTTACTAGGGAGATATAAGCAAACACAAGATCATTTGCTTAAAAGAGCAAGCAGGAAAGGTTCCAAAAGGAAATGGCACATGAGAAGTAACTATAAGGAAGGGAAACATTCTTTACAAGGATGATCTGAGCCTTGCAGGAAGGAAAGAATTCTAGGGTAGATACAAGGGAGGTGTGCATTCTAAGAATGGAAGACAAGGTTTGGAATTGGGAAGTGAATTTAGGAAATAGCAGGATGGCCAATTTGGCTGGGATGTAAAATAGAGCAGGACATTGTAAATTGGGTCCAAATATTCAGGCTAGAACTAGAGGGAAACGGCTAAGTTAAGGAGCTGGTTTATAGTAGAGAAAATAGGGAGCTTGAGTATGGAAGTGACTTGTTAAGAGCTCTGCTTTGGGAAGATTATTTTGGCAATTGCCTGGTGGGAAATGCTGGAAACCAGAATCTAGTTAGAGGCTGTTAATAGTTCAGGGAAAAGGTATTGAAAACCTGAGGTAGAATGAGTAGAAAGGCATGGATGGGAGAGATACAAATTGACAATTGACAACTAATTGGATATAGGGTTGGGTAGGGAAGAAGGAAAGGTAAAAGATGACTCAGAGTCTGTGAATCTAGGTGACGAAAAAGATGATAGTACCCTCCACAAAAATAGGAAGTTTGGGGTAGAGATTTTTTTTTTTTTTGGTGGGGAGGGCTCATATTGAGTTTGAGATGATCTTTGGATATTCAAGTAGAGAAATCCAGAAAGCAGCTGTTAAAGTAAGCTTAGGGATATAGATTTGGGAGTCTTCTAAAAAAGAGTTGATGATTGAGTCTATGGGAACTTACAAGTTGGAGAAGAGAGAACAAAGTCACACAAATGGAGGGTCTGAAACACTTCTCGGGCGGTCAGGGTTACTGAGCAAAGTACCTATGTGTGGTGGTCCAGACCATTTCTACTCAAATGAGAAGGGCAAATAAATGTAGGTTCTCATGTTATATGATCTGGGAATACTATATCACTCTTTAGGGGCACGAGATCCTCCAGATGCTTATATTCTTAAGAAATCTACTAGCATTAATCCCAGCTGGAAATATTATTTCCAAAATGCTGATGACTATGATCTCATTGATGAAGGTACTTTCTCCAAAGGAGCACATGGCAACCCATTTATACTTTCTTTACATTTTTGAATCTGGACTCAATATCACCAACCTTTTCTTATTATCATTCACTTAAAAATGGAGAAAACAACATTGAGATTTACCTTTATCTTTTTCCGAATTGCTGCCAATGCTAGACAGGTAATCACTGGTGATGGGACGGCTCATAAGATTTTGTTTCTTCTTCTCTTTTTTCTTTTCAGCAACTGGTGAATCCACACAATCTTGAGACTGAAGTTGGTGGGTTTTCTCAGAAATCGCTAATTTTGTGCAACTATCCTTTAGGTATGGGCTGGAATTAGCATAGAAGGAGTCCTGCGGAGAAACACATGTATGGTTGAGATAATACCAAAAAAAGTTTCCTTCTTCAAGAAGTGTGTTCTTTCTATGTGTGTGTGTGTGTGTGTGTGTGTGTGTGTGTGTGTGTGTGTGTCCTTCCTTCCTTCCCTCCTTCCCTCCTTCCCTCCTTCCTTCCTTCCTTCCTTCCTTCCTTCCTTCCTTCCTTCCTTCCTTCCTTCCTTCCTTCCTTCCTTCCTTCCTTCCTTCCTTCCTTCCTTCCTTCCTTCTCTTTCTTTCTTTCTTTCTTTCTTTCTTTCTTTCTTTCTTTCTTTCTTTCTTTCTTTCTTTCTTTCTTTCTTTCTTTCTTTCTTTCTTTCTTTCTTTCTTTCTTCCCTTCTTTCTTCCCTCTCTGCCCCCCCCCACCTTTCTTTTCCCTTGAGTCTCCCTCTTTCACCTAAGCTACAAGAATAGGAGCTATTCATGTACCAGTCCTAGTCTGGCACACCTTTGATTTGTTCTGTTTCATAACTGAGTCTGTTTGTCCTTCCCCATTCCTGGGAGCTTACTTTATTAATGCTGAACATTTACCTCTAGCTACCTACCCATGTACCTACATATCTACCTCCCTCCCTCCCTCCCTCCTTCTCTACACTACCTACCTACTTACCTATCTGTCTGTCTGTCTTTATTTTTGGAAACCTGACTGTTCATCCTCCTACAACTCAGAATTCCTGAACTCAAGAGACTTATCAGCCTCAGTATCCCTGATACCTAGGAAAACCATTTTTATCTCTAAACTAATATTCCACAATAGATTCACTGAGAATTGGGCCCTATTTGAGATATGACTAGCTCACATCTCCCCAAACTTCTCGTCATTCTTTCTTCTTATTTGATCTCATAGGTATCAACACTTCATTTTACCAGAATGTAATAAGAGGTATTTTCTGGAGGCTTTTCAAAGACTTTGCCATGCAACTACTTAGAAGATCTCTGATAAAAGCTATGACTATAAAACAACAACAATAATGATAATAACTGACATACAGCACTTTAGAGTTTACAAAGCACTTTTATGTATTTTTAATCTCATTTGGTCCTTGCAACAATCCTATATTGCAGGTATTGTTACTTTCCTCATTGTATAGATGAGGCAGACAAGGATTGAATAACAACCAATCTGAGGCAGGATTCAAATTCAGTTTTTCTGAATCTAACCTCGAGTCTATAGAACTTATTCATCCAAATGAATTTCTCAAAGTGGTCACCTTGGGAAGTTATGATTTATTCCAGAAATTCTACTATTGCTTAAAGTACCTTAGGAGCTCCTTTTTTGGAAACTGCCTTTTGGAGTTTCTTTGAGAAGAAAGGTAAGGTAAGGATACAACCTCCTAAAGGGCTGACTTTAAAGAGGACAATATTCACAAACACAACTTATGTTTATTTTAACATTCTGGCTTGTTTTAAAAAATCAGTGCCTTGTCTCACAGTGATATTTCCTATATCATAGGAGTGAATTACTCAGATTGCCTTCCTTAGGGAGCCTGAAGAATACCTGTACAAGGTAGAGGCAGTCTAAGTAGAGAGAAGGGAGCTAATGTGAGAAATGTTGCAGGGATGAAGTGAACAGAACATGTATAGCAAAGATGGAGAGAGGGATTACATAAAGATAATCCCAGAATTAGAACATGGTACCCACTTGAATCATTGTGCCACACACAGAAACAGGGAAGTTGGAGGAATAAATAGATTTTGGGAGAGGAAGATAATCTTGCTTTTGGATGTGTTGAATTGGAAGTTTGGCAGGACAGTGTCCAAGTAGAAGT